>NC_072731.1:151671504-151971504 GCF_026930045.1 Uloborus diversus | reverse complement strand
AAGCTGTAATTGGATTTCTGAATGCTGAAGGAAGGGCAATTCAGAAGAAACATAGAGGAACGTTGTCATCAGGCATTGTCTTTCTGCACGACAATGCGCGCCCACACACTGCTGCTTTAACCAAAAGCCTCCTGCAGCAGTATCGATTGGACAGTGTTTGATCATCCTCCTTACAGCCCAGACTTGGCGCTATCCGATTACCATCTCTTTGGTCACATGAAACGCTGGCTAGGAAGACAGATGTTTGGCTCCGACGCCAAGCTGCAGTCCAGCATACAGAATTGGCTGAAAGCACAGGCGGCTGCCTTCTATGACGAGGATATCGAAAAAATGGTACCACAATATCTTAATTGGAGCGGCGACTAGGTCCAGAAGTAGTTGGAAGCTGTAGTACATATTCCAAATAAAAGAGTTTTCATTGTCTTTGTGGTCTTCATTTCGTGATCGATCGGACTTTGAAAAAAAAAAATAATAATAATAATAATAACACTCGTACATTAAACAGTTCTCGTGGAAAGGCGCGTTAAACATAGCTCTCGAATTCCTGTCGTCGAAGTGAAAAGGGAGCAAAAAATTAACATTAAATTTTGCTTCAAGTTGGGCAAAACAGCTGCAGAATTATATACAAAATGTTAAAACAAGTTCATTTGAACTCTTGAATGTTTTAAACACTTTTAGGAAGGGCGCAAAAGCGTCGATGGTGATTCACACACAGGTTGGCCGCAGTTCGTACGCACGCTGGGAGCAATTGAAAAAGTTCGCATTATGGTGACAACAGGAATTAAAGAGCTATGTGTAATACGCCCTTTCCACGAGAACCACTTACTTCAGAATGGCGCCGATTGCATTGCACATGCGCAAGAAAACGCTCTTCAATATGCAATCATTTGCGCCATCTTCCGGCTTTTCGTTCTCTTAGTTACTTCAGTCCTGAAAATAAATAGCCGGACCTTGTATGTACACATATGTATAAAGGGTGAATTTGACCTAATCTGCCAAACGAAAAGGAGGTGTTAGAAGACCCTAAGTGGAGCATAGAACCATCCATTATCCTCTCCAATTTGTAACCGTAACCGAGTAGATAGAAAAAAATGAGCCAAAAAAAAATCTGAGATGAAGACCGATTTCTGAAATTCTTGGAAAATCTACACACAAAATAAATAATAGTTGAAAAAAGCAGGCCAAGTCCTATAAAACACACTTTTTCTTCGAGATAGTTACATTTTTCAGCGAGCTACAAGCTTTGAAACATTTGAAGCAAAGTTGAATTGTTACGAAAATCTGTACACGGCATTTTCAAAAACTTCGACTGAGCTACTATCAGTGATTTGAACTACATGTAAAATTATATGTGACAAAATTAAAAGCTTTAAAAATCTTTACAGCAGTACACTTAAAGTTAACATATTATACTATTAAAATTACAAAGCAAACTCATTAAAAGAAAAAAAAATGAAAACAAGTTAAAATTTGCAAGTAAAGCAATCTATACTTTGTATGTTTCCTAAAAATAATCAAACCGAAGTTTAGTACATATGCCAACATTAAAGATGTAAGAGTGCACAGTTGCACAGTGCAGGGGAGAAAGAAGGAAAAAAATGGATCAAAGGTTTTGGCATTTTTGGGTAGCATTTAACGACCGAAAAAAAAGGAGTTAGTGAGAAAATGGAGGAGAATATCTGGCAAATTGTGAAAAAATTGGAGATATAGGAGGACTATAAGCCCTGCATCGCTATGGAAAGATGTGCAAACTATGTAGTTCTATACTACATGCACAACTGCTAACTGTCAGTACCAAACAATAATGTTATACAGAAGTAAGCTTCCGCCCCTAAACCAGGGCTAAGACAGAACTACATGCAATATGTCAGACAGCCCGGTTTTCACATCCAGAGACTGTAGTTTCGTTCTTATTAGAACTGCTCCGCCTGGAATAGTAAATACAGACCTCATAAGTTCTAACAAGAACGAAACTGCAGTCTCTGGATGTGATAACAGGGCTATCTGGTATACTGCATGTAGCTCTGTCTTAGCCCTGGCTTAAGGTCAGTAACTTACTGCTAAATACCCAAGCTTTGCCTTCAATTCCCGAGTCAGACCGCACCATGCTGCGGACATTCGCTGGTGAGATAAATTCACTTTATCTACTAGTTTGTTGGCACTCTCAGCTTCAATGAGATAACATCTGCCTCCTTTTTGGTCATTCACTATTCCAGACTGAGGAGTTCTAACAAGAACGAAACTAGTCTCTGGATGTGATAACTGGGCTGTCTCGTATATTGCATGTAATGATAATATAATTTTTTTTTTCATTTCTTCACTTTTAGATAACATGCTGTCTCGAAGCTAAATCGATTTTTAAGCAAGTTGCAACAGCTGTAGCAGTGGCAGAAGAAGAATTATTTTTCGAACATCGAGACCTGCACATGAATAATATTTTGATCAAGGAATGCAACGAAGAAGAATTGGTTTTCAAATTACGAAACAAAAGGCACGTCATCAAAACGTATGGAGTGAAAGCCACTATAATAGACTTTACATACTCAAGAATTTCTACCAGTAAGTAGAGCTTCTATTATCCATTAACTTGATTGAAATGTGGGGATGTAATTTAATATTTCAAACACGACATGATAAGATGAAGCAGCTGCTTTTAGTTCTCTTGGATTAGAGGTTGCCGACAAATAATGTCATGCTTTGAGAGGTAAAATCAGCAACTATTATTATTATTTTTTTTTTAACATTTCAAAAATATCGAACTTCCTCCAAAGTCTGTTTCACAAGCTGCTCTCTTCTTTCCCCTTCTCTCTTTATTTTAAAAATCATTACTTGTCTAAACTGACCCCTAGAATAGGGACTTTCAGGAAAGCTTTTTCGATTTCTAAAGGAGGGTTTTGGAGACTATTATCAACATTATCAAGTTTATGAATTTATGACTGTTCAGTATGTGATTAGCAATTTATGGGGTTTCATGATTGTATGACAAAGTAATGTATGACAAGGGTCAATGTATGACAAGGGGGGAGGGAGGAGGTAACAAGAAGTGCGACATCACGAATTTTTATAACAATATTGTTGCACGTTCGATGCAACTTCAAACTTTCTTTCAATGACGACACAGTTCTTGAGAAAAGCACAAGAGATTTATTTACAGCTATGTACAAAAAATGTAGTTACAACTGCTAAATCAATCATCAGCAACAAGCAAATATCAATTATCGCCGTATATTCAACGGTCACACACGTATTTACATCAAAATATGCAAAATTCAGCGCAACGCAAACTTCTAGCGGAACGTTGAAAACGAGACTCCACAGTTAAAAAACAAACTCCTCCATTCACAAGATGCGCGGCGTTTTATACCAATCGAAGAAATATCTAGAAAATCCCACAAAGTTTCTCATATTTTTTTTTTTTATTCCATTCACAAATCTTATCTTTCCGAAATGGAGGGACCATATACTTCATTCGAATGTAAGGGGGTTGTATATTCATTACAAGAAACTATTTACAGGTTACGTTACTAAGAGAATTTTAGATGAAAGATAATGGAATAAACGCCAAATTTAGCCCAATTACAACAAATTAATCATAAAAATAATTACTATTTACAGAATTCGTAACAATATGCTTATGAAATACAGTTTGACTCGTGATAAGGGAGGGAAGGGGCAAGGTGAAGAGTGACACTCTGTGACAAAGGTGGGAGGGGGTCAAAAAATTATGAAAAAAGTGTGATATCATTCATGGACAGTCCCGTAATCGTCTATATAGACTAAAATGTCTTTTCCAGGAGTCGAGGCCATACATAAAAAATATTTTCGGGGGGAATCTCATAATAGAAGTACATTGGAGTATTTACATATGAATAACTCATGGCCCCCACATTTATTGCAGAGCTGAAAGCCCAGTTACCAGATCATGTCGAGGACATCCTTCCAGTTCTGCTAAGTGGAAAAAATGTAACAAAAATAAGCTTTAATTTTGCTTTTTTAATCACGGACCCTATTGCTGTTTCACCCCCATGTAGGAATCACAGGGATGGAAAACCAAAAATTCATTTCTCTACCAGCAAAAATGTCAATTTTGTATCAGAACGAAGGAGTTTTGTATCAGTAAAAACACGGTTTTGTATCAGAATGATCAGTTTTGTATCAGGTAAACTCACGGTTTTGAAACAGAATCTTTAATTTTGGACAAGATCACTACACACTTTAAAGCAAATAGAAAACATTTGCAGCAAAAAGTAGTACATAGATAATTTTAAAAACCCAATTTGGCAGCATTCATTCATTTTTTATTCATTCTAAAAAAAGTGTAAAACCTACTTTTAGTAAACGTACGATTAATCATAGTACATATCTAACTAGAATCTTAATTTAGTTGTTTCATAACATTTGTTGATTTGCAAACATTTAATAAAAAGAGGCAGATTAAATACACATTACGAGTTCCGTTTGGTATAAAGAGCATCCCTTTCATGAAAACAGCCCTTTCAAAATGGATTTTAAACAAACTGATACTAACTTGCAGAGCTGTAGGGGCTAAGAGGCCCCCTGAGCATTGCAAAGCGACAGTTTTAAGCATTTGAAATCTACTTTGAAGTTCATGGTCTCTAGTAATATATTTTGCTCTTAAATTGATCCTAGGATTTTCCGTTAAAATAGAAACTCATAGAATACGCTGTTCTAATTAATTGAGAAACTTGGAACATGCTTTAATTGATGAAGAAAGAAAATGTCCTTCAAGCGGCACAGAATGTTTAGGGGTGTGAGAAATCTTTCATCCCTTTAATAGTCAATTTACGTGAAATCTTAGCTTAAAAAATAAACTATTAAAAAAATAATTTGAAATTAAAAATAAAAAAACCTCACAAACCCCCGGGGCTCAAAGTAATTTTATACAAAATTCCTGGACGCAGGCTCGCCCCAGACTTTCTTTCACAATATCTTTGATATTACTTTTTTTAAATCTAACGAGAACATGACACAGACAACAACTATAGTATTTAAATTTAAAAATACCTTTAGTTTCACTCAAAGCTAAAGAGGGGGAAAAAACCCTTTAAAAACGTACTTATAGGCAGTTTCTAATTATTAAAAAAAAAGGAGAGGGCGGGGGGGGGGAGATGCTAGTATAAAGATGTGAGATTTTACTTCAGTTCAAAAAATAAAAAAACTTTTTTGGAATTGGATCTGCTGTTAAAGCATGAAAAGTAAAGTTTTTGGGCACAAAAAACATTTCTTTTAACAGAATGATTTAAAGATTTTAAAAATAAATAAAAGTTTTTATAACTTAACATATGAATATAATTTAGAAACCATTAACATTGTTAAGGTTCACACCGAACTTTTAGACCTTGTTTAAAATGTTCTCACCTTGCATCAATATCTGAAATTTTACTTTTAATAATTGAATTAATAAGTCCCCCTTGCACTAAAAAATAAACAAAATCTTGGGGGGGGGGATGAAAATATAAATAAATGAATATAAATTCTTCAAACTTTACAGACTTTTTCAGCCCTTAGAAAATTTAAAATTGAAAATTCTTTAAAAAAGATGGAAGTGTTTTGAAATTTTAATTAACAACTACATAAGAAATTATTTATCAACATTTATACAAAATAGGCTCACTGATCCTTTTCAGGCAATAATTTAGCATTACTTTTAACTTTAATAATCAGCTCATTTTCAGGAGTAATATTTCATTGGCTGATAAAAAAAAAAAAAGATGTGGACCCCAGTGGCATATATATGTTTTTATTTTCGAGGGGGCCCCTATAACCGAGATTAGCTCCCCTCCTCCATTTTTTTTTTTGTAGTTTCAACTTTTTTTTTGGGAGGGGGGGAGGACCGGTGCCCTGATCTTCTCATTTTTTTTTCAAGGTGGGGCAAGGACTTCATTCCATCTTCCAAGGGCAGAACCAAAACATAGTTTTAAGAAGGCACTCTTAAAAAATTCTCGCTTCTGATGGAGGAAGAGGGGGGGGGGGGGGGTCCGGTGTGTTCTCCCCCGGAAATTTTTTGAAATCCCTAAGAACGCAGTTTTAGACCGTCTCTGGTGATGCTTTGGGGTGAAATAATTTTGGGGGCACTTCTGTGGAAATTTTTAGAAATCGAAACCTTAAAAACGCTATTTTCGGCTACATTTGTTGCAGATAGAGTAATAAAAGGAATAGGACTTTTTGAAGTTGTCCCCGATTGATTTTTTTAAAAAACAAGAGCTTAATCGATCATCTCTCTGCCCGATTTTTCGAAATTGAAGTTCTATAAGCGCAAATTTCGCCCTTTACTTCGTTAAGGACAGAACGGTTCTGGGGCCCTCCCGGAAACTATTTCGAAATTGAAGTCCTAAAAAACGTTTAAGTTTTAAATAGATATTTAGTGGTTAATTCAGCTAAGAGATAATCAGTGGGATTTAAATGCTATCCACCTTAAAGTTTTAGAAATTATAGTTTTTTAATTTTCAGATTTCATTTGGGAGTTTTGGTCACTCGTCCTTTTTTTTTTTTTTTGTAATTGAAGTCTTTAGAACGCGACTGCGGACCTTTTTGGTAATGTTAGAGGTTTGGCCAATTTTTAAAATTGAAGCCCCAGAATAATCAATGTTGAACGATTTTCGATGCTATTATAGTAAGCAATGCGTTTAGTAATTGTCCCTGGAAATTTTTCGACATTGAAGCCTTAGAAAACGAGATTCGAGACGCTCTTTTATGGTTTTGGTGCGTGCGTGCGGGGGGGGGGACAGCTTGTGAAGCTTAGCATTTTGAAGACCTTTTTAGTTTTAAACCGACTGGGCAAAAGAAAAAAAACGGGGCTGTGGGATGAAAAGAAATAGAGTTGATGGGCGTAATTACCTGATTAATAGTTAGCAACTTTTGAAACTTTTTATTTTAAGGTTCTTTTCAAAAGCAATTCAGCTTTTTTTCCCCAACATTAGGCAATCTTTGGAAAGAAAGAGTTCAAAAATCCTCCTCAAAAATTAAAGATAAAACACAACTTCAGGTTATCTTTGGAGAATGTAGACGTTTACAGCTAAGGAGTGGTTAAGGATCTCCATCCGAAAGTTTTCAAAGCTGAAATCTTAAAGGCACAATTCCAGACTATTTTTGGGTAGTAACCTTAGTGAAAGGATGGTGATACCAGGACTCTCCTCCAGAAATGTTTTGAAATTGATGTCCGAAAAACGCCTAAATAAATGCGTTTTTAGGGCATCAATTTTCCAATATTACTCCAACCGAACAACTAAAACGTATTTTAAATTTCTTGCAAGGAACGAGAGTTATGGGGAGAAATATTTTGAAGACCTTCTTATCAGGTTGACTAGAAAAAAAAAAAAAAAAGTTGGGAGGTGGGGATAGTGAAAGAAAGAGGGGGTGAACTTAATTTGCTACGCAATAATCTGCATCTGTTAAAAAATTTTAGTTTAGTTTTCTTTTTGGAAAGAAAAAAAAAACGATATTTCCCCCCCCCCCAACATTATTTGCTTTTCTTTTTTTGAAAAATAACTACGCTTTCCCCAGATACATTCTTTTCTTGAGTAAGAGGTACGGATCCCCTGGACCCCTTCTGAACACCATTGCCTGTTGCCCCCTATAACGCAGGGTTCCTAAATTTTAGCGATTCGCGCCACAGTTTGAAGAATTAGAATTTTCTAACGGCATCCTAGTCTAGTTTACTTATTATTGTTACCATGGGCACTTCGAGACACTCATCACCTCTTTTTGTGGCACCCAATTCGGAAATTCCTAACATAACGTATTATAACTATTATTATCCCTATCATTTTTTGTTTGTTCTTTTTTTCTACCTTCATTTATTTTTTTTTCTAGATTTCGGAGGGGGCCCGGGCCCCCTCAGTCCCTCCCTTATATACGCCCTTGGTGGACCCCATATTGCTGTTTTGTACGTTGATTTACACATTACCTACCGCGACTACATATTTGCATTTTATTTAACTTTACTCAATGTCGATGTGTTACTTTTGATTAGTTCAAACATCACCCGGTATCAGAGGAACTATTTTTACTAAACATCAGTAGTAACCGGTAGAAGATGTGGTAAAAACTATATTTTATTTAATAGCTTAAAAGAAATAGATGCAGGAAAATGTGTTAAAAAACTACTCTTTTAAAAATATTTAAAAGAAATGGACGAATGGATGTGTGGTAGAGATTATACTGCTTAAATGCAGTTAAAAAAAATAATTTTTAATATTTTTATGAACTTTAAAGATACTTTTTTTGCGCACATATTATTAAATTAAAAGAACTTAATTTTATTCAAAACGTGAAATAATTATCAAAATAAGTCAATTGCAAGTAATATAGGATAAAACAACTTCTATTTTGCAAAATAGCTGAAAAATTAACAGGATGCAAAAGGATTGAAACTTAAAGTAGAGCACGCAAATTTCGGCGAATATAAAGAATTCTTTACCCCCTCTTTTACTTATTTGCTCCTTTTTATCATTCAATGACAAAAAATGAATGCAACTGCTTTTTTTTTCTTGTAGAGAATGTTTTTGGATAATAAACTTTGTACTTTGGGGTAAAAATCGCTAATTTCGCCGTTTTGTATCAGGTTGTATCAGAAATTGAAAATTGGCGCAGATTTTCCACCCCTGGCACCATTATAACATCACCATTCTTGTGGATTAAACAGAAACGAATGAAAGTTTTTTTTAAAACAAAAATAAGCAATTAATTTTTTTTTTTTAATATTTCAAAAATATCGAACCGCCTCCAGAGGCTGTTTCACAAGCTGATCTTCTCTCTTTCCCTTTATCTCTCTATTTTCCGAATCATTACTTGTCTAAATTGACCCCCTAGAATAGGGACTTTCAGGAAAAATTTTTCGTTTTCCAAAAGAGGGTTTTGGAGATGATTATCATTATTTCATATATGCCTCCACTTGCCAAATCGCTAAACTCTTCATTAAACCTTATTTCAGGTTTAATTGTGCGTTATTGATGCCTAGCATGTGATTTTATATTTAAGTTTTGGTTTAGTACATTTCTGACCATATGACAATGTTGACAGAAAATGTAACACGAGGCCATTTACTCCTACGGATAATACCATCTTATTCATCTCTTTCCCTACTTTTTTATGGAATTAATCAATTTGGCAAGTGAAGCGTTCACGTACTATACAGCGTGTTTAATGTAGCTTTAGGGATCCGGGGGACATATAAAAAGTACGATTTTATATTTTTTTTTATTAAATTCTTTTATTGCTTCAGATTTTCAATATCATGACTATGCATCTCATTTTGACCATTTTTTGCAATTGGTCAAAATGAGACACATGTCCCAAAGGAAATAGGTATCTAGGGCTAACGTCTTAGATTAAATGGGGACATGGTGTATAAATTCTATGAACTAATACATGTTCAACAGGTTAACTAAAGCTTTCATTATACAATAACTTACTTTCCACAGGACCCATTTGATAAAAGTATGTCTTTTTTAGCTGATGGAATAAAGTTTATGGATTTGAATAATGTTTATGATCCCGAACCCGATTCTCCAAGAAAGTTTCTAGACCATCATTTTGTTTATAGTCAGATGGAAGAAATAACTAGGTACGTTAACTTTGTACTTCCTTTCAAATAATGATACTGGTTTTGTTTTACACATGGAAAAAAAAACAAAGAAATAATTTTGTCTTTGCAATTCAAAATCCTAAAAGCATTCAAGTAGCTATTTATGAGAAATAAAATTTCTCAAAAATCTTCCAAAGAAAACTATCACTGCAATTTTTTTAATTGTCCAATAATCATTTCATGCCATTCATTAACCATTTTTCCTTTTCAGAAGTCAATGGAGCACTTTTTCTCCGAAGACTAATATCTTGTGGTTGAAACATGTTGCCGAATGCTTGTGGCAGGAACTAAAAGACAAAGATCCGACAAGTAATGAAGAAACAGCTTCACAAATTTCGCTGCTGGTTTATAACAGAACTTGTCTTTCCTATGAAAGTGCATCAGAATTTGTCGGAGAAATTGTAGCTGAATGAAATTTAACGTGGATCTTAATGATTGTCTTAAATTGTCATCAATAAATATCATTTGTTATTGTTCGCCTCGTAAGTTCAGAAATGGGGTCGTTTCCAAAATTTAGAAAGTATTTTTTTTTCTGAAAGAGCATGCTTAAAAACATAGGATTTGACCATTTAAAAACTAATTTCACAAAGTTTAATATTTCTTAACAATTATTTTAATCAGTGTGCAGATTCAATTTTAATTTTTATGCTTCTGCACATGACATCACAAGTGACAAATGCCATTAGTGCATAGCGCAATATTTAATTCGCTTCTTTACTTACATGCACTGGCAACAATATAGTTGATAGCAAGCGAAGAGTGCAATGTTTAATTTGCTTCTGAATTATCATTATCTGGAAACGGGGTAGACAGCAAGCGTAAGCATTCAGTGTTCCAGTGGAATCTTAATGTAAATAAATTTCACTTACAAAAATCTGCTTACATCTCCCAAAATAGATTAATACTTTCTATTTTAAATTGGAGTAAAGTTAAAATTTTAGATTTAAAACTTTTTAAATAAATATTCGTAGTATTCGGCCAAATATTCGGTTAGAATTTTAAGCGAATATTCGGTATTCGTTACTCGGCAAAATATGGTATTCGGTGCATCTCTATATATGAATCTAGTTCTACTGAACTAGATTACAAATCTGAAGGTTCAAAAAAGGCACTATTAAAAGTTGTAGTATTGTGTAGGCGAGTGTGTCTTTGTGTAGGCGTGTGTAGGTGTTTGTGTGTGTGTGTGCTTGTAGGCATGTGTGTGTATACATATGCAACAGTGTGTAAGCATTTATGTGTGTAGGCATGCATTTGTGTATGTATGCGTGTGTGTAGCGTAGAATATGGATGCAACCTGGAGACTGATTTTGCTAGAGGAGCAGCATCAGGAGGGGCCGGGGACGGTGTTGTTGCAGAGGAAGGTGGGGGGGGGGGGGTAAAATTGTAGGAACGTCATTTAAAGGTCAAATGAAAACAATAAGCAATTCGTGATTGCTCAACTGAATTCAGCCTTTGCTTTTTTAGCCATGGCTGAAATACTGGCAAAAATTCAAGCTATGTCTTGCTTATCATCCACCCTGAATCCAACTGTTCTAATCCCCAACCCTGGGGCATACTGAACTTAATCACTATCACTTTTCATTGCAAGCACTCCGGATCCTTTTGGGTTGAGAAAAAATGCAGTTTTCTCGCAATTAAAAATTCGATTTTTATTTTCTAAAGTGCCAAGGTGATTGTTATCTTTTAAATAGTCGTAAACAGTATTGAACCAGTTCCTTAGGCTTTCTGTGGTTACTTTTGAACGGGACAAGTGAGGTTTTCACTGATCCTATGAGCGACTGAAGGGTTCCGTTAAGGAAAACCATTGTACCATGATTTCCCAAGTCTTCAATCAGTAAAAGAATTATTTATCCCCAATTCCTATAAGAGCAGCTGCACATGGTCTAAAAATTCTTCTTTTAATATCGGAAACCTTGCTTCAGAAGATGAGGCTATCCAGAGTATCAGTATTTTCTCCTCGTCCTTTGAAAGCACTGGGTCTAGACCTATCCTGCTTATGCTAGGATAAAAACCTTTCACATTGTTCAAAGTGTAACTCGTGGGACTCTATTTTTCCTTGCTGAGGCGGCAACACTCATACCATTACTATTTACACCCAATAAGGCTAATAACAGGAAATATCCAACGTTGTTTAGCACAAATAAACAGATTTCAGAATACACATGTTTCGAGGTTTCAAGAAACCCCTTTTTCAATTCAAAGGTGTGAGCTTCTAGATGTAAAGACACCCAGTAAAAGGCTTTTACTGGGTGTCTTTACATCTAGAAGCTCACACCTTTGAATTGAAAAAGGGGTTTCTTGAAACCTCGAAACATGTGTATTCTGAAATCTGTTTATTTGTGCTAAACAACGTTGGATATTTCCTGTTATTCCTCGGCACAGAGGTATTTATTTATTGCTTAACCCAATAAGGCTGTTTGCATCTGTTCTTCACAGTAACAGAATTTAATGGTGGTGGGAGGGGGGAGCATCCTGAATTGAAAAAAAGAGGTGTTTTTACTATTCTGCGGTTCCAAAAAAATATGGCATGAGTAATAGACACCCTTTTGGGACCAGTAACAGACACCCCGTCTGAGATTAGTCACGTTGTTCGATTTTCAATACTGAACCTGTAGGCACAATCAAATCAATGAATAACCACTTCTAGAGCAAAAAAATAGGAAAAAATGAAAAAGGCTTCAAGGACCAAAAATAGACATGGGTGTCTGTTACAAGAAAACAAGTTTTTTGGGGATGAGTAACAGACATACATAAAACTCACATTAGAAGTGATTTACATGAAAAATGATGTGAAAACAGAAAAGAGCCTAGTTCAAACTTTAAAAAAGCTCCAGTATGCAATCATATTGACATTTTACAATGCAAAATAATGGTTGAAAGCACTCACCTTCTTAGCGTTAACGGCTAGCTGCAGCATGAAACACCAGCTAACCTCAAGGTAGCTATTCATAACCTTCCACTACTGCTGTGTAAATACCTACTGACTCATGAAATTCACTCTGATGACACTAGATGACTGCACCGTATTCATTGGCCACAGCAACATCAGTTTAACCCGCCTTAAATTCTTATTATTTAAATCCAAACTTATGACTGCCTGTTACTGGACCCTTGTTTGTTACTGGTGCCGTCACCCTATTTAATAATTCAAATATTTTACATGATTGCCAAAATTTTAAGAAAGGCTCAAAATATGAAAAAATGCCTGCATTTGAGAACCTTGCAATGAGTGCATATTCATTACAAGAGCATTAGAATTCCTCAATTTTTGCCTTCTATCGCCATTTTAAATCTCTTTATCACAATTGAATCGCTGATTTTGAAAAGGGCCTAAGTCACCATTTTTGACAAATTGAGATAATAATGGGAAAAGGTACCGTGGTAGTAAACCTACTAAATGAGATTAAAAACGGCATAAGTTTATATGAATAATAATTGAGAAAAATGGAGGGGAAATTTGCGATGACTTTGAAAAGGGCGTTAGTCATTGAACTTATGCCCTTTTCAAACTCATTGACAATTCTAATAGATGTTGCTGGTTGTGCAAGGTAATATTTTTTGTTTCTCTTATGGTACAGTGTTTTATAAACTGTAGTGGGTAATCTTCCGTCATTATTGTGTCATACTGTCAATCATTATTTTACCAATATTGCATCGACATTAGCTATGTTGTTTTGGTTTACGTAATTTTTTAAAAAATTAATGATGGACGCGAAGTAGATGAAAAAACATAAAAAAGAGTTAGAAACATGCTTTGGTTCATTTCCTCCAGAGAAACGTGACGGTGTCCTTGCTAATCTGTACTTTATGCAATACAAGACGTCTACCTTCAGTCCATCGTTGATCACCATGAAGTCGAAAAACATCGTCCCAAAAAAGAGAACCACGAGTGAGGCAGTCCACTTTCAGCTATCATGTCATACAGGGCTCCCATAAGGTACCTGTTTGTCAAAAGGTTTTTCTCAGTCTTCACTGTGTCTCTGAAAAGAAGCTAAGGCGTTTGCAGGGATTTTTCAGAAGAGGAGACACTTCAAAAGAACTGCGCGCTCAAGCTCGAAGCTCCTTGACCAAATTTCGAGATTTCCGCCATTGAAATCAACAGAATGATTTGGAGCATATTAAATCATTTCCCACGAAAACGTACCACTATTCCAGCAGAGAAAACATCTTCGTCCCTGACGAACATTATACAATGATTCTGGCTGCCAGAAAGGATCCCTTCACTGTCAAGGTGCTATGCCGCAAAGAAATTAAAGATTTCAGTCAATGGTGGCCAGAGTTTTATAAGAAATCCTGCGTCCCTTTGAAAAAGACCCGCCGGGACCAGAAGAGTGATCATCGCGATTTATTCTCTGTCAGTTCCAACAAGATGTATGTGTTTCATTCTTCAACACCTGGGATCCTTATTACTCTTGACCGGATTGACGGTCTTAACTACAACAGTTATAAACTCCTGAAAGTCAAGAATATCCCCGATATACCAACTACGCTAGCATACACTCACTGATTAGGTCCCCATCAATGAAACGATGTTGACTGACATTAGAAAGCTCCTCCCTCACATTCCCAGAATAACTCCATGGATTCTACAAAAGGATCCTCTCTTGGAAAACCACGGCTTCTGACAATGCCAGCAGCGACGATGAAATGTAGTTTAGAAATTTTTTTAAAAATATTTATACAATTAAAATATCTTTAAAATAAGCGCAAAAACCGATTGATTTTGAAAAGGGCATAAGTCATCTAATTTGTAAATTCGGTATTTGATTCAAATTAAATCGGAAATTAACCAAAACTTCACTGAACATATGTAAAAGCAATGCCTTTGGAACGACGGCTATAGATTTATAATAACATATTTGTAACTTGAGATAAATGATTTTATCAAGTTTTCTCAAAATCAATTACTCGTGACTTACGCTCTTTTCAAAATCAGCGATTCAATTACAGATCATATTTACAGGGTTCATACCCTTTTGGTTAAAAAAAATTCCCTGACTTTTCCAGGTTTTCCAGGTTGTTTTTTAGAAAATTCCAGGTTACTCGCTTTATTCAAAATTTATGTTTAAATAGTAATATTTTCAAAATAATTAAAATTGTTTAAAGTAGCAATGCAGAAGAACTGAAACTTCTCCCCTTAGATTAAAAAAAAAAAAAAAACTTGGAATTTTTTTTTCCCTTTGTTTTCTTTGTCAAAATTTTAAGTTTTTTTAAAATATTTTGTTCAAAATTGTTTTAATTTGTTTACTATTTGTTGAAAACAGAATACTTTCAACTTATTTTAGCGTTTCTTTGATGTCACGCGTAATATTATAGCGTTTTGCTGTAGTCCTGCAGCAACCTTTTAGCATCCGCTTTTGGTTTACAATACTTCTTTTTATTTTCTTATTAGTAGGTTCAAAGCTAAATTTCAGTATAAATATGATTAACTTGTTGCATCGATCGGCATACCATGTAATGCATAGTAACAAAAATCAACATCCGCCAATCATAGGCCAATGCAAATAATCTTTTTTTTTTTTTTTCCACATATTAAAGGACGCTTACATTAAAATTTCAAATTTTCTTTTAAAGAAAGTAATAGTTAATTTTCAAAAATTCATAACTTATTGCATATTTTAATGTTATTTTCAATAGTTCACATTGATATAAACATCCAATTCTGTTTCTGGAAGTTTAAGTCTACTTCCATTGTGCAAACGATCAAATATGGCGACAAAGTGAAAAATTTAAAATAATAAGTAGATTTTTGGATTTGTAGTATAAAAGTAGTAATAAATAATCAATAATCCTTAAAAAACTACAATAAAAGCAAAATAGTCAGTATTTAGCACATAAGAGTCTAAATCAATTAAAACAAAAAAATGTTATGAAGATTAAATTTTGCATTTATCCAGAAAATAATTACAAATTATCTGGAAAAAAAAGGCACAATTTGTGTTGTTTTCAATAGTTTGCACTGCAATTAACACCCAGTGCCGTTTTCGGGAACTTAGGCACTTAAAAAGTCTTGTGAACTTCCATCTTAGGAATGACCAAATATGGCGGCTTTGCCCAAAAATAATAAATAACTTTTTTAATTTGTTGCATGAAGACAATTAAAAAATAATAAATCTTCATGAAACTATAATTCATTGAAAAGTTTTTATCACATTTGCGTCCAAGACAGTGATGATATAATCTTATACTTCTGTTTTAAGAACAAAATTTTTCATTTCTCAAGAAAATTTTAAATAATAATAATAATAGAAAAACAATTTGCAGACCATTTTTTGTTATTTTCATCAGTTTTCAATTAATGAAAACATCCAATTCTGCTTTGTTTTTAGAAACTTAGACATTTTAGGATCGTATCTACTTCCATCTCGTGAATGACCAAAGATGGCGACTACGTTTCACACGTAGCTGAAATGATTTTCCGATCAAAAAAAAAAAAAAAAACGATTTTCCCCGATCGACCCTCCCATCTACAGGTTGTGCTTCCGAAGCAGTAAATTGTCTTCTCTCCTACTGAGTTTGTGCATAATTCCTGTTCATCTGATTTTTTTTTTTTTTTTTTTTTTTCTCTTGGGAACTACTGAGAGCCAAAAATGGCGGCTGCTGATGATTTTTTGGGTCGCCACTTTTTTTATTGCTTTTAAATTGTTACAATTTTTTTTAATACATCGATAAAAATGAAGATTAGATCTCATAAAACAAAATTCCCTGGGTAAAAATTGGGAAAAGAAAAATTTTGGGGACACATTTGGAAAATTCCCTGACATTTTTGACTATGTCATTTTCCCTGATAATTCCAGATTTTCCCGGAGCGTACGAACCCTGAAACGAACAGAATGGTTGTGGCAACCCATCTAAAAGTTTAGGCAGTAAAAAGAAATGCGTTCCCCTCACTGACTCCATGTAAGGAAATCTTCGCTCTTTTGGAGCATTTTTCGTTGTGAAAAAAAAACGTTCATTTTTCGATTGCAGTTTTTAAGTGCCAGCGTCGGTTTAGATAAAAATTTACAATTTTTTTCGTGAAATCACAATAAAAACGAAGACTAGATCTCATGGTACTTAATTCCTTGGGAAAAAAATGGAAAAAAAAATTATTGGAGGACAAAATTTGAAAACTCCCTGACTTTTCCCTGACATTTTTGACAGTGTCATTTTCCCTGACAATTCCCGGTTTTCCCGGAATTCCCGGAGCGTACGAACCCTGTTATTTATTTTCTAAAATATTATGAAACTTAAAGACTGGTAAAAAAACATTTAATTTTAACAGATGGCATTGGCAGAAATCAATTTGGATGCAACTGGATTCATATTTTCGAATGTGCGTGGCAAAAAAAAGGAGAAACAAATTTACAGGTTCTTTCCACCAAAAGCAAAATAGAAGTATGGTTGAAGTTTTAAAATAATGCTCAATACAAAATTATTGGTGTCCTATTGGCAGAATCATAGTACATACATTAAAATGATCAAGTTATGCAGGAGAGGATGCAATCATATTTTAAATTTAGTTATAAAATCGGGACCAACTCAAAAAATTGTAAAACACAGCTTTAAACGCATAATTTCAATGCTATTCTGCAGATACTGCTAAATATGCTGAAGGGATTGCAATACTAAATGCAAAACCACACTTTTGGGAGCAAGTTTCCTTGATTTGGTGCAGAAAAGTACATTTAGCGGTCTTTTATAGCAGCTCGTCGATTGGCGCAGCTGGAACACAACTGACTGTGATTTTGGTAGTAATGATTTTGCTCAAAAAAAAAAAAAAAAAGTGCCTGCGGCTCTTTCGAAGTTATCATGTTTCTATCTCGTCATTCGTTCATTTTTCAATGAAGGCATGGGCTTCTATAATGTTCATAATACTATTTTTCATTAAAAATGTTTAAAACCTACATTAGTCTCACAGGTTCTCAGGTCCTACTAAATTATATTTGAAGATTTCAATTTCTTTTTTAGTTTTACAGGGAAAAATATTTTCAATTCATTTGTTCAATTTATTTTATTTGATTTGATCTTGAAAATGCAATTGGTTGCCCGTTTTTTGTAAAACTGTGGACCACCCTTTCTGCTTGCCTACCTTAGGGTAGTTTGACCCTGCTGCATGTCCTTCCTCTCAGAGTCTCTATCTAATGCATACTTTTAACTAGTTTTAATAAAATCATAAAATTTAGTTTGCAAAAAACCAAGTTGGTGGTTGGTTAGTATTTTAGGATCCCCCCCCCCCCCAAGAAGGATTGGTAGTTCTTGCATTCACTGAAATGCCCAGATTGTCAATTCGCCCCTGGGAATCAAACTAGGTTAGAGGAAATGATTTGAAAAAGGATTGGCACTGTATTTTGTAGTAAAAAAAATAATCAATTCTTGATTATTTAGGTGAGTTAGAGCGCAGGCAATACATATAAAATCACAAGCATCACAAAATTGAAATCATAAACATTAATATAATTTTATTTAAAATGTTTATAAAATGTAAAACAATAAGCACAGAAATTAAAATTTAAATTCATGTCTATAATTACAAAAAGACAGACTTTACCCTTTAAGAATCAATTTCTTTTGTAATTTAGCTATTAAGTTACGAAGATTGTTTCTAAGCAACAGATCTTCGCCAGAGCCTCTGCTATTTTCCAACATTTCTGACGACTTCAGCAGAAAAGGAATTAGCTCAGACATCACATGAGGCACGTTTTCAATAAAATAATCAAATAAATGAAAGCCTTTTATGTATGATAATTGTAATTTATCTGTCACAAAATATTCCAAGAGCGGAATGAGTATTGTTTTACCCATTGTAGTTTCAATACTCTCTTGGAAGTAACTCAAGATTCTTCCCAATAAATTTCGAAAAAATTCTCCTTGGGCATCGTTGGACTTCATGTACATATCAAAAATACTTTTTATCAGAACATCTGCTACATCTTTCTTATAAAGTGCTGGGCATAACTTGAACACTTCAAAGCAGAACTCAAAACTATTTGTGTTGACGGTGTTACTGTTGGCAACAATATTGCATTTCAATAAATCCAATGTGAAATTTAGTGCATCTGTCGTCAAACCGTTCGGTTTGTGAAGAGTACTATCAATCAACAACTTAACTAAGGGATTACTTGATGCTTTGTAAGTTCCGATATACAGCATAATAATATCTTTGATTTCCCTTTCAATGCATTTATCGTTACGATAATCGAGCTTGAACAGGCCTTTAAGAAAGCATGGAACATATTCCTTGATGGAGCACAACATGACAGACTGCGCAGTTTTATCTTTAGGAAACACTAGATGTGGAAATGCCATTTGATCCAAGAGTTGGGGTAGTATGCTGTCAGCACTAAACTTTTTATGCAGTAAAACAGAACAAGATTCCACAATCTGAGCAGTTATCTTGTACACGTAATTTAACGTTGATGAATCAGGAGATGCTTTGATTTTTGAAACGGCATAATCTGTATAGTACTTGAAATATTGGTGCATCACCTGACGCATTTGGCATTTTTCTTGAAAGTTTTTACATTTATTGAAGGAATCTTCTATCAAATGAAAGAAATTTAGAGTTAAAATTTCATGATTATCAGACTTAAAATTTAAATTCTTGATTTCAGGAAAATGCACTAGTAGTTCACTTTGGAGAAGAGCTTTGCTGGTAAAATTCAGCATATCACTGCATGCAGGAGGTAAATATAAGGCACACTTTAGCCAAGAATAAAATACCAATAATTTAGCATTATGCATTTTCAAACAAATTTCTGACATCAGATCTGAGTCATCGAGCACGAAGCATAAATAGCGGCACATCACGGCACAATTAGTGCCCTTTTCAGTGACAAAAACTGAAAATATTTTGGAGAATGTTGGCACTGAATCAGAGAAAAAAGTAGAAAATTGGCAAGTTAATGAAGTAAGCGCATATGCAATATCAGAAACTATTGACGAAGCTGTATTACTTGCAGAAAATTTCAAAAGGAAGGGATAAACATTTTCAAAAACTAATTGTACAAGCCCAATACATTGAGTATTTACATCAGTAAAATTTGCCTTTTTTGATAAATCTTTAATTTTAGAAAGTATACTTACAAATATGCTGAGAATATAATTCAATTCACTTGCTCCACAAGATGGCAACAGCTCAGAAAAACCATTTGAAACTAACTGATATTCAAATAAACGAAGGGACTCACTTCTTTCAAAGATCTCACACATGCCATCAATATAAACAAGTAATAAATTCATCACATTTGTTTTAAGCATGCTATCTTGCTTGATTAAAGCAAAATAAGAACAAAGTGAATTGAAGAACTTTGAACTCTGAGATACAACATTTTTCATATCATGGCCCTTTTGCTGACAAATATGTATCAAAACAAACATGGCTTTCCAAGCAATTGTTTGCTTTCTGTGATCGGCAGTAGTTTCAATCATTGCAGCAAGTTCACATATTTTTGTCAAAACTTCAAATTGTTCAGATATAGATATTGATAAAAGTATGGAAAACATATTTTGTAATCCTATTTCCGTTAACTCTTTCATTTTTTTCAGAACAATCTTGCTATAGATTCTTCCTTTAAGAGAACGCCAAAGATTCCCCCTGGGAGAGTCCAACTTTAGCTGAAGAATCAAAATTTGCAAAAAAATATCAAAACTAGTCTTTTTATTATCAGCCTTCGGGTTTGATGCAAGTTGGTTTATGTAATCAAACCAAGTAAACGCATTTCTGTAAAGATACGAGAGGCTTTTCATCTCTGCCCCTGGAAGAAAGAAAGCACTTTCTACTTTTTTAATAAAAAAATCTGTAAAAGGTAACAAAACGTCCCCTTTAGGTTCCCATAAGGTAACTAACTGCAGAACATGACACAAAACCCCACGCAAAATGTTTTCACTATCACTTAAGCTGCCTGAAAGTAAAATATGAATTATATACTTGGCTATAGAATAACCACTTCTTGCTATTTTCTGTTCATCCAATGCACCAAACACATCATACTTATAAAGAGATGCAATATGGGAAATCAGCCAAAAGGATGCTTCAGTAGAGACATTAGAATCTAGCGAATGACCAGTCAATAACAAATTATCAATGGAAATTTCGCACAGCTGAGAATTTCCTTTTACTACAATTTGCAATATCTTTGAATAACTGTCCCAAAACGAGCTTTCTTCAGTTTCAATTGGATTGTTATCAAGTAAATATATGATCATAATCCAAAAGTCACGAATACAATTACATATAAATGGTGAACTGTATCGAGTATTAACTGTTTTGAAGCGACTGACAGATGTGTAAGATAAGTCATAAAGAACAAGTGCAGTTAGTTGATTAAACGAATGAGATTGACAAAACATATCATTATGCAACACCTCATTAAATTCCAAGGGATATGAGAGCTGACCAATTAAATACATAATTAAAAAACAATTACACCAAATATCTAAACAAGAGTGGAAATAGTGATAATAATGTTCTGCAGTTTGGCTCATATCGCTGAAATCTCCTACATGTGTTACATTTGAAATACTACTAATACATCCAACAAACAATAGCAAATTTTTTACCTCCTTCACTAAAGTACTCAGGAAACTTATCATTTCCTCTCTTTCTGCCGGTGTTTCATAATTTGAATGCACTAGATTTAGACTGATATTCTGAAGATAAATTTGAAAATAATGAAAACAGCCGCAAATGTCATTTCTAAGGCTTTCTATTTCCTGCAAACAATTTTTTTTACTCAATACGTGAACACTTTCCATAGCTAAAGTTTTGATGGAATGGAAACTTTTTTTCAATTCACAAAAGAGGTACTTTGTATTGATCCACATTGCAGTTTGGGCTGGGTACATTTTCTTAAATAATCGAATATTACTGTTATCAGGTACTTGTAACTGTTTCTGAACAAACTTTTGAAAATAGCCACTACTTAAATAACCAAGATGTTGGTGTCTCTTGCAAGCAAAGCAAGCCAATTCCTTTGGTAAATAATCAAAATTAGACATAACTTCAGAAATACTGTGCATCTTTCCAGATGATTAGCCACAATCAAGATTTTAAACTTATTTAGAATGATATGAACTTATTGCAAAAAAAGCATTTAGATATATAAATCATATATTCAATAAATGTTATCTACCCTCTCACTTAACCATTCAGCATTTTGGGATATGGACATGAGTCTGCAATGGTGACAAACCTATTAAAATAAAGAAATTTCATAAATTTGCTTTATAAACCATTTTAAAGAAAAAGAAGATTTGTACGAAAAGTATTGTCGGTGAATTGATTATAAGACATTTGAAGATTTGACTGGCATAATACAGATAGAATTTGTTTCCAGTGAGATTTCTAGCAGGATTGCGTTTTGGACTGTCCAAAACTGGTTTCGAACAGATGGTTTTTACCGTCCAAAACTGTCTCTAAAAGTATGCTAAAGATAAAGAGGTCTAATCTAATCAATTTGTATTTACTGCAGTATTTGTAACGCATAAGTACAGATATTAATAAACTTTAATTAATGAGTATTTATTAAAATTTTTCTACGAAACGTTCATTTGAAAAATATTGTACTTAAAAATTACCAATAACTCTTTTACATGAAAACTTCCTTATGTAACAGTTGGTACAGTTAAAAAGGAAATTCACAACACTACCAAGACAACTAATTTCAGCTCCATTCATAACTCAAAGGAATGTCATTAAATGCACAATATTTAGATGCAAATTTTAAAAAGATCAATTTTTTTAGTGTTTTTTTTTCAAAAAAGTGGTCTTGTCGGTATCCGTCGTTAGTTTTGGCCGCCTTTGTCACTCCCAAAAGCTTTTCTTCCAGTAAGTTCTGAACTCTGAACTGTGTGAGTTTAATAACTTTACTTCTGGAAAAAGCTCTGGAAGCAATTACATAAAATGTCTCTGGTGGCCCAAGCTCGATTATTAGCAGGCCAAAATGGAGTTTATTATGTGTAATCTGGAATCTTTAGGAGTTTGGATTTCAAAAGAGGGGAAAAATTTATCTGTTTGCTTTGCTACATCTGCGTAAAACTGAAACTCATCCACGTAAAATAACATAAAGGTGTCAAATCTTAAACCTCATAAAATAAACCCGCATAAAACGAGGGACTACTATAAGAAAATCAAGTAATTTGAGGATGCATTTGCTATTTTGAAGACTTTAATTTGTGCTGATGGAAAATATGGAATAAACTGTCAGCCCCGCTTAAACAAATAAACGAATACCCCGCTTATTCTAATAAAACCTCCTAGAACCGAATAGTTCTCCATAGGCGCAATCCCAGTAGCAGAAACTTTCTAGCCAGTCTGTGACACTATTTTGGGCAGTTGAAAATAATCTGCAGCATTATTTTTACTTTTATTTTTAGTTTTCATAAAATACACAAGTCCCTTGAAAGGTCATGATTCAGATATGTTTCAACTGGTCAGTGGCCACTAGACCCGAAAAACTGGGAGGGGGGGTGTCACTACTTTCATAAAAATAAATAGAACTCTGCACACAATGAGAAACAATTATTCTGTTCCTATTTATTTAAATGTGGAAAATTCAAGTTAAAATAGGTTTTTGAATTTCCTTTCAAAAAATGAATAAATAAATAAATTAGTGAATGAGAAGTGGGCAGGAAACTGCATTTTAGTTGAATGTGTTAGTTTATAGCAGAGCTTCCAAAGTAATGAGGATCAAATACAATTTTGCAGATAATAGTTCATTTTTCATGAAAATAATTAAAAAAAAAACATGATTTATTGTACATTTTATGTTATCTTCAATAGTTTGTATTGAAGTAAACTGATCAAAACTTAATCCAATTCTTTTTTAGGGAACTTAGGTAAGTAATGGTCTTGTGTATTTCCATCTTGCGAATGACCAAACATGGCTTCTACGCGAAAAATTCAATGATTATAAATTGATTTTTTAATTTGCAAAGTAATAAATAGAGAGAGATTCAAAATCCCCGAAATTCAGTTTTTAGCACATTAGCCTCTAAAACAATGATTATAGGATAATATTGTAAAGATAAAGTTTTGCGTTTTTCAAGACAATAATTAATAATTATCCGGAAAAAAAAGGCACATTTTGCACAATTTTCAACAGCATGAATTGCAATAAACATCCAATTCCGTTTATAAAAACGTAGGCACTTAAAGAGTCTTGCGTACCAACATCTTGGGGATGACCAAACATGGCGACTACGCCAAAAATTAAGATCTTAATTTCTGAATTTGTTGCTGAAAAATAGTTTAAAAACAAAAATCCTCATGAGACTACACTTAAGTTGAAAAGTTTTAGCGCTTTTGCGTCTGAGCGATGAGGATAAGGTGAAATTTTAAATATAAAATTTTTTATTTCTCAAGAAAACTATTTTAAAAAATCCAAAAAAAAAAAAAAAGATTTGCTGCACAGTTTAAATCATGTTTATTAGTTTGCAGTTAAATGAAACATTCAATTCTCCTTTGTTTTGGAAAACGTAGGCATAAGCATCTTATCTACTTCGATTTATGAATGACCAAATATGGCGACTATGTTTCTAGCTGAAATGCCGAAGCATCCATCGCTTTAAGGTTGAAAAAACGAACTCCGAACGATCTTTTTGCCAAGTTGTATTTTTTTTTTCTTTTTTTTATTATTATTTTGTTTTTATATTATTTTTGTTTTTTGGTAAAATTATCTGCAGGCTGCTGAAAAATCTGCGGCGCACGTCTCGCAGTTTCTGCTACCGGGGGCGCAATGTTAGAAAGCCCCGCTTAATTGAACAATTTACCTGGATAATCGAACAATAGTTATCAGCTTTCATAAATTTTTTTGCTGAGAAAAATTTTTAATAAGTTAAAAATAAATCAACTGATAATAATTACTGAAGTAAAAATGTAAAACAGTATTTTTTGGCAATAACGGGAGGGAAAAACAACTTTCACATTCCATCAAAGCATTTCCAATATGCTATCTAATTTTTTTTATAGTTGCCATTACCAACAGACAGTCGATGATTAAATTAAATAATTCAACGGAATATAGACATTACAAACTAAAAGAAATCGATAAATATTAATTATGCAAAATACGTTGATTGAGGAGGGAGAAAAGAAGTTAGAAAAGTGGAGAGACGTGCTCACGGGAGTCACCAAGGGTACAGCAGTACCCCCATTAGCTAAAAAAATAAATAAATAAATAAAAACAAGAAAAAAAAAGAAACAATGAAATTAAAATAGAGCATCATAATGTTTTGCTGTAATGTGCAGACTGCTGAAATGAGACTGAATTGACTGTGGCTGACTGGCAAGGAAGCTTCTCATAACCAGCTTCAATATCACGCACCCAATCTCCATCATTTCTTCTTATATGCATATCAGTTATTTTGCATTAGCTTTTTTTTTTAAATGTTTTCATGAAACGGTGCTGCAGAGAAGAAGAAATATTTCACTAAATCAAGCCAGGCTAATTTGAATGGGAGCTCTTTTTGGCGTCCTTCAAATTCGTTTTTACCCCTTTTTAACAAATGAAGTTCAAAATATGGGCCACCTATAGGGTATACCTATGGGGCATACCCTATGGGGTCTAGTTTCTCCGGTGAACTTTAATGATGGTGCCCTCCCGCATTCATTTCCCCAATTCATTTTTGAAAATAACATTAACAATTTATTATAAAATGTTAGAACCTAATCATAAGCAAATTATTCCTGCAGAAGTAGGGGGATCTAGGGATTTTTTCCATAGAAAAGCCTCGAAATTGTTATTGAAAAAAAGTAGTTTTAGACGATCTTTGAAAATGGAAGGAGAAGTTCGAAGTCTCTTCCCATGCAAATTTTGCAATTTAATTTCTGAAAGCGCAACTGTAGATTACCTTCGACTGTTTTTGAGAGGTTTTCCTCCAGTAATATTCGAAATCAGAATTCTAAGTTTTAGACGATTTTAAGTGATGTTAGAGGAAGGAGAGATTCAAGGCTCTCTCTCTCTGGAAATTTTTCGAAATTTAAGCTCCAAATATGTTATTTTAGTCTACGTTCAGAAGGGGAGGAGTTTTCAGGGACTGTCTCTTGGAACATTTACGAAATTGAAGTCAAAATTTATGATGACCTTAAATGGTTTTGACAAGAGAGGAGACGCTCTCCCGAAGTTTTTTGAAGTTGACGCTTTAAAAACGCAGGTTTAGTCGATCTTAAGTAATATTTCTGCGAGGAGTTTGCTCCCCTTTTAATTTGTAACATATACTGTATCTTATTTGAATAATGCTTCAAAATATCTCTTTTTCCATTGAGAGGTAAGATGCCGCCCCCTTTTCGAAAAAGAGAACTTATCTGAGGTGGAAAACCGTCCCTAACCCTTCCCAGATACATCACTGCAGTGTTGAAGTGTTGACCAAACCCATACTTGCAAAATTCTTCTTTTTTTGACAGAGTGGGAGGCATTATGGATTGTCTCTGTTTTCCTTCTTGCTCTATTGTTGCTAATCTTCTTAGAAAAAATCATTAAGGTAACCAACTTTAAACTCATAAAATTTTTTCGAAATGATATTGAAAATTAAGGCCCCTCTCCCTGTTGCACCCTTGGCGAGAGTCACTTTTATATCCTTAAAAGGTACTACATCAATCTAACAGGGTTAAAAGTATTTTTACTGAGACAGCAAATGCTTGTATTTCAAACAAATAAAAATATCAGGTTGGGAATTGAAAATTTCATTATTTAAATCCAAAGCACTCAAATGGTTTCGGAAAAGAAAAACTCGGGGAGGGGGTCCTCACGATATTTTTATCAATAATCAAAAAAAAGAAAAAAAGATAGGGACATAGCAAAGAAAGAGAAGGGAGGGAAGTCCCCGAAACGTTTCCCCTTAATTTACGTTACCAAAAGTAGACTAAAAGAGCGTTTTTGAAACTTTGTGAATTAATTCTGTAGATTTCCAAAGCCCTTTCTACTTTAAAGTCCCTTTCTACTATCTTCATCAGAAACGACTTACAATTACATTATTTAGGAAACGTCAATTCCCAAATGCTTCAAGGATAGTACTCCTACTCAAATTCCAGAGAAACGCCCAACCTAAATCCATGAGAAATGCACCCTATTCATCTTTAATGATTGTCTAAAATTTCGTATTTACAACCCCAATTTGAAAGGTTCTACAGAAATGCATAGTAACAGTAAAGTTTTAAAAACTAAAAAAAAAAAAAAAAAACTCCTGTATGAAACGGTTTTGATTTAGGGCTTCATATTTGTGGAAGAGGTCACATTGGTTGTTTGTGTATAAAATGCTTGAAGTACTTAAAGAACAATTTCGGTCAAATGATTTTACGTTGCAGAACATCGTCAAGTATTTTGCTTTGGGGATCGGGAGTCCTAAATCAAAATCGTTTCATACAGGAGGTTTTTTTTTTCTTTTTTCAATTTTTAAAACTTCACTGTTGCTATGCATTTCTGTGGAACCTTAACCGATTGAGGTTCTCCAAAAATATTTTATATGCTTTCTAAAATGCATAGTAAGAATTCTGTAAAAATCCAAAAATAGGTGTCAAACCAGATTTCTTTGGTTAATTTTACATGGCAGAAAGGAGCAATTAAAATAATGTTAATAAATAAATAAATTACTCAAATAATAAATAATATGAGTTGAATTAGGTAGCATATAATAATACACTTCAGAACTTTTTAAATAGTTGATATATTTTCAGGATTCAAAAGGCTTGAAATCTCAAACAAGACATGCAATTTTTGGTGATGGACTTGTTTTAATGTTGGCATGTTTCCAAAACATACGTTTATGGAGGAAATTGCAGTGGATGAAGATCAATTGAGAAAAATATGAAAAAGAAAAACCAAAAATGCTAGAAAAATCAGAATATTTTCAAAATTTAAATAAGCAATCTTTTAAAATAGAAGCTCTAAAACATGATGTGTGGTAGTATCCAGAGGTATATTGAACTCCTAAATTTTTTTTAGAAGAGCTTTAATAATGTTGAAAGAGGGAATTTGGGGTTGTTAACTGGACTTTTTATTTTTTTAATTAAAGGCTTATAAACACAATTGTGGGCCATCTTTTGGTAGGCGTTAGGGAAAAAGAGGTTCAGGGACTCTCTTATGCCAGTTTTTAGAAATCGAAGTTCCAAAAAAGCAATTTTAGATGATTTTCGGAAGTGTTGCACAGAGAGGGCTATATAGGGATTTGTTCTGGAATTTTTCCTAAATTGTAGTCTTGAAAACACGATTTCAGGCCATCGATGGTAACTTCAGAAGAAGGGGTGAAGCTTAAGTACTTAACCGCAGCTAATTTTCAAAACTTAAGTTCCAAAAATGTTATTTCAGGCCACCATTGGGGCCATTAAGGAAAGGACTTAGTTCAAGAACCGCTTATCTGGGCCCTCCTAGGCTGCGGCCCTATTTTTATTTGTTTTTGATAAAAATTTTGTGGGAAAACTTCCTTAAGTTTTTCTTACAACATCCGAAAACATTTAACAGTTATGTTTTTTGATAGTAATATTTTAGGTTTCCATACTTATATTTTTATTTATTGAAATACAATAAAACTTAAGTTAAAATTTTGTTTTACTTCCGTTTTTTACCTTTGAACTTTTTACTGATAGTATTATGGTGTGGCTCTTCATTACAATCCTTTAATCCCTCTCTTTTTCTTTTATATTTTCTTCTGTAAGAAAAATATTTCTGCAGCCCTTGTATTTTCTTCTAGTTTGCTGTAAAATTCGGCATAACATTTTCATTAAGAAAATAAAAAAATCCAAATGTCAGAGGCCTTGGCTATCATATTTGTTTATCCATTCATTTTTACTTTCTTCTATATCTAATATATAGAAGAAAGTATTGGATTCGTGCAAATTTTGGAATTTCGAAGGATTTGAATGTTTTGAGGCGTGCTGAGTCCATTTCGACTATTTTTGGATAAAATGTCTGTGTGTGTGTGTATGTGTCTGTGCGTGACCAGTTTTTTGTGGCCGCTCTACAGCAAAAACTACCGCATGAAATCGAACGAAATTTGGTCCACATATGTGCCCCTATGTGAACTTGTGCTCATCGGTTTTTGGCGCGAATTCCTCCAAGGGGGGGTGGAGCAATGGGACATTTTTTGAGTTATGCGTGCTTGCTATTCCTCAGGAAGTAACTGGCAGAATGAAACAAAATTTGGTCCATATGTTGCCATTAACAGGAACAGGTGCTGATTCAATTTTGGTGTCAATAACTCAAACGGGGTTTGAGCTATAGAACGTTTTTTGTCGTCAATTGTGACTGCTGTATCTCAAGAAATGATGAACGTAACCAAACAAAAATTTATCAAAAAGTAGCTCTTAGAGGGTATAAGAAATGATTCTATTTTGGCGTCAGCAGCTGAAAAGGAGGTGGCGCCAATCGAACGTTCTTTTTTCTCCATTGTGAGTGCCATATCTCAAGAAGTAATGCTACGTTCTGGTTTTAAATATGACTTGTCAATTGTCATCGGATTCTAAAACGTGCTGAATACTATTTTTTTCCTTAAAAAATGTTTGAAACCTATATTTCGGCTGCCCATAGTTACGTTTTGCCATCGGCCATTTAAAACAGAAAATAATTGTCTTTCGGCCCGTCTTTGAACCATTGACCAACAATCGGCATCTGTTTATCGGCCAAAAATTGCCATTGGTCAAGCTCTAATATTTCATACATAAGATGAATCTATTCAGCTTACTTTTAAAACTAAGATAAGTTCTCTAAATATACTATAAATTTTTAAGATTTATAAATAGGTTATAATACATAGATAAGAAGTGCTTTGTTTTATTATTTGCATAAAAATAAGGTTTCCATCATCATGCACGTTTTAGTGTAAAAGAATAGGCTGGGCAATTACTTTTCTTAACTATATTAGTGATGGTGTATAAGAAAAACTGCACATTTTTAATTGGTTCTGTAATAAATTAAACTAATTTTGGAGTAAAAGCAATATTGCAAGAGTGAAAATCATTTTCACACACAGAAAGAGGGATCTATGTAGTTTTGCCTGTTGAAATTAAGATTGTTTAATGCAGTCAAGTTAAATTTAGTACAACACATTCTTAAAAAGCAAAATTCATTTATAAAATACAATGAAATGATTTAAATTAATGATTGTTAAAAAAATCCCTTAACTCAAATCAATTTATTTAAATCAATTATTTTTTTAAACCACTTGATTTGAATCATGATTTAAATCATGCTGATTTAAATCAAGAAACCCTGCACTACTACAAGACTTGGGACTTTAGACTTGTGTTCATACTTCACAGCATAATCAGGGACATTACTTTTCGCACAAACCTTATAAATCATATATTTACTAACAAATAATTAATAACTTACTATTCATGATATCAGTGGTTTCACATGCTATATACAGGGTCTCCTAGCAAAGATGATACAAACAAGGCAGGAAGGTTTCAGCAGGAATCTCACCATTACGTCCAGCTTTTCAGCATAAGCTAAATAAAAAAAAATAGACTTAACTTTTATGGTTGAATTTTAAAAGTTCCAATAGCTTTTCAACATAAGCTGAATAATAAAAAAAAAACAACATAACTTTTACTATAGAGTCTTGAAAGTTCCGTTTAATTCGAGGTGCTTTATTTACATTTTAAGGTATCTTTTTAATAGATCAAAGATGATTTGCAGTAAAATCTGAAAATTGAAATATTTTTCTTAAACTTCCTAAACTGCGTAAAATAAAGTAATAAAAAGGCATTAAGAGGCCAGAGGTGACAACATCCCCAAGTGCACGAAATATTAATTAACAGATATGAGTTAAAAGATCCCTTGGCGACAATAACTTTTTATATATGACTTTAAGTTAGAAATGCCACAAAGAACAGTTTGGACAACACACCAAATATCGAAGCTTTGGCCAACAAACAGTCAAAGCTTCAGCTGCTGTTCATATTGAGCTTTTTAGCATTGAAGTTGCAATAAATGCATGTAATAAGATACTTAAATCCAAAATGTTTAGATATGTACAGTGTCATACAACATTTGAGCTTACTGTTCTTTGAAATATATTTTATAATTTAGGTACCTATTTATTTTTGTTTTGCATTGGTAGTCGCAGATTACTATAAAAGCAGATAATTGTAACTTGCTGTAATAAATGAATAACATGAAGCTTTATTTGGGACATACAAAGCAAGGTCTGCAGTTTAGTTGAATTACATAATAATCAGCCGTTGAATATAGAATAATTTGACTAGAGGGTAGCTACTAGAGATGAGAGGGGCTCGCCCGGGCCCGACAGCTAGCGCTCTAGAACAGAAGATAGGTTTCGGACTTGGGCGGGCTTTGACTCAAGCTAAGATATTTAATTGTCCATCTCCAAACAAATTCAAAGCAAAAAAGCATTATCATGCTGTGAGAAAAAGAAACAAACATATGAAAATTAAAAAAAAAAAAAAATAATATAAATATATATATATATATATATATTGCAATATGTTACAGAGTAATGCACTTGACGTGGAGCATTTTGAGAAAATTTAGAAACTTCTATTAATGAAGAATATTCAACATAACATTCCATATTTAGTTGTTCTAAAACAACAGCTGAGACTAACATTTCATTAAATCATATCAGACTGTTGAAGGTTTTTGATACAAGAAAGTTTCCTTCAGGCTCGGATTTTGGTCCGAGACAATATTACCTGGGCTCCGGCTCTCAAAAATGAGCCCAAACTCATCTCTGGTAGCTACTATTTCCAGGGATGCACCTAGGCAAACAAATATTCTGTTCGTTCAGTCGAATACTTTAGCATTCAGCAACCAAAAGTAAATAATTTTAAACATAAGGTACTTGTCAGTAATCCAACGTTATTAAGCACAAAACTTGCAAATGATTGCAGACACGTGTTTCGGTGTTACAAGGAACACCTTTTTCAATGCAAAGAAGTGTGAGCTTTTGGATGAAAAGTCATCCGAGAAAAGCTTTTTCTCGGATGACTTTTCATCCAAAAGCTCACACTTCTTTGCATTGAAAAAGGTGTTCCTTGTAACACCGAAACACGTGTCTGCAATCATTTGCAAGTTTTGTGCTTAATAACGTTGGATTACTGACATTTTAATTTTTCAGCACAAAGGTATTTATTCTTTATAAGGTACTTGGTAAATAAAAACACATCTTTTGAAAAAGTTAATGAAAGTTACAGTACAGTACTATGTATTGAATACTTTCTTAGAGGGAGGACATTAAAAAAAGCTATTCATGCAAATAAAATATAGGGACTAGCTCATATAAACCTAATAAAATCCTATATCCTATGAGACCAGCTTAGTCAAGTCCATACCCAGAAATCCCAATTCTCGGGGTTCCCGCACATGCTTTATGGGTACCCTAAAATGGGGTGACTTTGCCTGATTTTAATTCAAAGTTTCTCCTCTCAAAAGTAGATCAAGATTTTGCTTCAATGTTCTAAGATAGTGCAATATCATCTCTGCTTTGTGTATAATCGGGGTTCACCTATATATATCGGTCAATATATATCATGATATTATATTACGATATACATCCCATATTTATTTTGAAAATATCATGATATTTTGATATTTTCAATATTTATTTTTTTAACTACGGTATTTTCAATAAAAAAGTATATTAATCATAGTAATATTGTTAATTTATTATTAAAAATAACTAAAAAGTTATTTACTATATTTTTATGATGTATTAATACATTATTAATATAGCAAAGTAATATATTTCTTTCTTATTTGTATTTTGTATTCATAAAAATATTAGTAATATAACAATTTTTTAATTCATATTAAAAGTGATTAACTAAATATTAAACATTGCTAAGAAACGAGCTGATGTGTGCCTCACATGACTTCCTTTTACTCCAATTTAATGTCATTTTCCCATTGTTGATAATTTTAATGTGATTCAATAGTTTACTCTCTAAATATCACCAACAGTGGCCTAATTAAAACCAGATTTAAAAAAAAAAATCGCCAAATTTGTAGCCAAGTTGGCGATTAAAAGACTGGCGATATATCGCCAAGTGTCCGCCAAATTGTAACACCACTTGAGTTTACATTGAAATTAACAATGATTTCCGCCCAAAAAGGGGCAAAAGACCCCCATGGAAACACCCGAATGCAACGAAAAGAGGTGCACAACTAGACCCCACTGGGAGTCTACGTACTAAGTTTCAACTTTCTAGGCCATACCGTTCTTGATTTATGCGACATACATACGCACATACATACATATGTACATACAGATGTCACGAGAAAACTCGTAACTAACTCGGGAATCGTCAAAATGGATAGTTTGCATGTCTATACGTTCTTAGGCACTTGAAACGAGTTGAAAAAAAATCTCAACATTCATTCGGGGGTGACCAAAATGGTATTTAAAGTCAATTTTTGAGTGAAAATTTTTTCGCGAATACAATACTTCCGTTTTTGTAAAAGGAAGTAAAAAAGAAAATGTCTTAGGATGGTACCGACTAATGAATATTTATTTCTGAATCATATAACTGTACAAAAGTAACTAACAGAAGAAAAATGAGTAAAACAGCTAATGCTAAATTAACTCCATTAAAATTGATAGTAATGTAGAATGAAATATTAGATTTAAAAAACTGAAAGAAACCTTTTAATTTTAAGTTTACATATTGTAATTATAATATAAGAAAATAAAGAGTGATTGAATGCGCATTTACTATTTTGAAGACTTTGTTTGTGCTAATTGAAAATATCGGATATATATCAAAATATCCGATATATATCAAAATATCAGACATTTTTGATATTTTCGACATGGGCGGATTTATGGGGGGACATAGGGGGGCAATGCCCCCCCCAGTTTTGGGAGGACTTTATGTAGTAACAACACATCTTCCAAAAATTAAAAATATATATATATATGATTTTTTCTTTTTTGAATAGTTTAGAAGGGCATGGGTGGATTTATAGGAGGGGGGTGGCATAGGGGACAATTCCCCCAGTTTTGGGAGAACTTTATATAGTAACAACACATCTTCCGGAATCTTAAAACAAAAAAATCATGACTTTTTCTTTTTTGAATAGTTCAATGAAAATGAAGAGAAAAGCGAATGTACTTTTCTGATGGGAGAAAAGAAAAGGGAAAAAGAGAATGAACATTAAATACATATAGTACAGCTGTCACTGGAGTAGATTAATTGACCTTTTGAGAAATAGTCGTAAAAATCCTTTAACTGTAAAAACTGACGAATTTTCGTAAAAATTACAAAAAATCAAGCAAAAATTTGCAGGCAAGAGTGAATTACAAACAGGGCCGAATTTGCCTATAAGATAAACAAGCTATTGCTTAGGGCCCCTGCTTTGAAGTGGGTCCCTAACTCCTAAAAAAAATTCATGATTCGTTCCTTAAAAAATGGAAATGGCTTGAAGAAACTAATTTCATATTTAAGTGCTTGAAAACCTTGAATATTTGGAAACGTGTGGCTACAAACCTTAAATTTTAAAATTTCTAACAAATGGTAGAGGGGGAGGAATGCCAAAATATGTCTAATTCAGCTCCTTGCCACATCCTGTATTAAAAATGTAAAAATCATGGTTCTCACGTTTGTAACATATTATTTGAAATAAATTTTTGTGACTCACATGTTTCATATCTTGCTATTTATTCAATCCTGAATGCAGCATTTTGGAAGTTCTTTTGTATTGATTGCTTTTATCTTACTTCTTCTGCATATATTGTCTATTTGTTTAGCACTGAAAAAAATACACACTACTTCTATTTCTTTTCATTTTCTGCCCCACTTGCAACTGAAGAAAAGTTGTTGTCATGAGAAATCTATGGTTTCTTTTTTCTTTTAAATTTTAAATAGCTATTTCTCACAAAGTTAGAACAGGACTGTAAAAATTTACAATCAAGTACTAAAATATCAGAGCCTGGAAAGTACAAATGAAGTGCGTTAAATAATTTTAATTGTTCTAGAGTCCTTGAAAATAATTAGATAAGTCTTTGAAAATCCTAAGCAAAGTGGGTTCCAATTACTGCTACTGCATATTGTTAATCTGTTCAGTCAGGAAAAAAAAAAATACTTTTTCTATTCCTTTTCGTTTTCTGCACTACTTATAATTAAAAAACGGTTGTAATGAGAAATCTATAGTTTATTTTTTCTTTCAAACTTAAAATGGCTGTTTCTTACAAAGTTTGAACAATACTGTACAACTGTATAATCTAGTTATCAATTTCTATGTCTATCCAATTAACCTTTATAAGACTTCAAAATGCAGAATTTTATATCTATTTTACAAAATTTCTTCCGGGGGAGAAACCCCCGGCCTCCTAAAATTGGAGATATTCTATTTCCCACTTAAAAGGGAGCCCTGCGTCACTCTCTTAATACCAGTTCCCTCTCTTAAGGTCAATTCAAAAAGGACAGCATGAAAACACATTAATGAAAATGACACACAAAAAAGTAAAGCATGAACTTATGCATCACAGGAAACAGACAAAAACATGGGAGTGGGGGGGGGGGGGCAATAAAAATGTTGCTAAAAAAAATCCTGCCCCCCCCCCCCCCCCAGGAACTCAGTCCTAAATCCAGGGGTGATTGTGAGTTCATCAAAAAATACCTGAAAGTTTCAAAGCGAGAACAGGGGGGGGGGGGGTAATCTTTGGCCCCTATTACTTAAGTGCACCTTTGGTATAGTATTAAATAGATCTGAGTCAAAATATTGTGTTTACATTTGATTAAATTTTTAATGGGTTACAAAGTTACGTTTGCGCTGGTGTTATACAAATTATCTTGACATTTGTCCATCTTAAGGGATAGGTGTCCATCTTAAGGCTCTTACAGGTATATTTGATGAGCATTATAAAATTAAAAGAAATTGCGGAGGTAGGGAGATAAAAGCACAACAAAAAAAACATAATTCAGGTATTTTGGGACATAAAAATACCGGAAATACGTCCGAAAATTCGGTGAAATACCGAAACACAATCACCCCTGTAAATCCGCCTATGATTTTTGAACCCTGTGTAGAATGCACTATGAAGAGGCAGAACGATTATTGAGCAGTTATTAGTTAAACAGGTTCTTTCGTTTGCTGTAAGGCAATAGAAGGAAATTGTAGTGCACACTAAATTACATCTGTGCTGTCCACGTGTTAAGTCAGTAAGTATCGTCTGTTATATTTTCCTGTTGCTCTTTTAATAAGGAAGAAGTAGCATTTTCATTTTTTTTTCAAAATCATACACACTAGGTATAAACCTTGTGGGCAATTTCACCCCTGCTTTATTTGAAATTTGGGGTCAGTTTACCCACTTGATCCGTACAAAAAATGGATTTTTACTTGAAAATGTATGAATGAATAACAATTAAAATATATGTCTGTATTTGGGGAAGGTGGGGAACCTTGAGACACTTTTTAGATAATGATTTTTAGAAATTTTATTTTCAAACCAATTTTCACCAAGCTTAGCTGAACATGCAATTTAGACATTTTTGCTTCAATTAAAATTTATTTTACTTCATTATTTCATCACATTAAAGTTTCATAAAAAAAAAGTAAAAAATCATTACAACGTCCCAAGGTGCCCCACGCGGTGGGGCATCTTGGGACCAGGGTTGCCAGATGTCCCGGATTTCAAGGGACAGTCCCAAATTTTGAAAAATTGTCCTGCGTCCCAAGTATTTTCTACATGGGACGACTTTGGTCTCATATTCTAGCTAATGACAACATTTTACAGTACGAATCAGTAGTTTAAGGTAAAAAATAAAGTAAAGCAAAAAATGTGACTAAATTAATAGCAGCTGTTCCTATTGACGTCGATCTGTATACTGAACTACGTTCTGTTGCTTGTTTTATTCTTTGAGTTAAGAGTTCCTTTAAAAATGTACTTACCCATAAACATACTGAGAGGGATCTTTCGAAAGCTATTGAAACATGATTACTTATCACCCCCGAAAAATACACCATGACCAGTAATTGCCCTCAACAAGGGCCCGATCAAGATATCGAGGGGCACTAAGACAAGTACTTTTTTGGGGCAACCTGTATTCAAACTTTATACCTTTAGCCGTTGGCTGAAAGTTTTAGCCATAGACTAAAGTAATTTCAGCCGTTTAGGGGCATCTAAATATCGGAGGCCCTAGGCCATGGCCTATTCAGAAATCAGGCCCTCCCTAAACCACAAAATTTTCCACCTCCCAGGGATGCCCTTCCCCCAAGAAGAAGAAAAAAGCTTCATGGAAATAATTGTACAAACTTGTAGTTTGATTTATTGGGACAAATAAGGAATAAAAATAGAGACAAATAAATACGACATATATATTTTTAAAGGAAAAATAAACAAAATATGCTTTAAGAAAGAATGTAAAAAATGACATCAGTTTTAATAATGAATATTTTTTCTAATGTCATAAGAATTAAAACGATGTCTAAAAAAAATTATTGAAAAAAGAAATTCGTATTTCTATTTGGAGATCGTTAAATTATGTTTAAAAGAAAGAAGAGAAAAAAAAATTCTAAAATAATAAAAGCGGCGGGAAAAAAAAATTGCTAGCGCAGGTGATAAAGGCGCCAAAACTGGTGCAGCTGACGATTAACTACATTTGTCAAACTGGAATCCCCCTCTGGTAACCTTTAGCTTTTCGTATACTGTGTTGTCGCCAACGGAGGTTTGCTTGGCAATTTTCGCGCAAAATGGCTTTCGTTCGATCATAACCAGCCATGTTTCTACTGTAATTTATGTATTGTTCAATGTGTAACGTATTAATTATGCAAAATACCAATGGATTACAGAAGATAACATCATAATAATCTTTTTATTGATGTTAGAAGACAGTGGATTATAAAAAAATTATAAATAAACGGACAGAATTATCGGCGTCAAGATCGTAACGCGATTTGGACATCTCACATGTATGTTTAAGAAAAATTATTTTTCTTCTAAGATACTGCATAAAAGCTTATGAAAACACTTTTAAACAATTGAAAACTGATTCTGAGGATCGATAAATACCTTTAAAACGAAAACATCATATACTTAGTTCTCAAATAATAGCATTGTGAAGATCGCAACTTTTGGACATGCATCAAATTTCAAACTTACTTTTTTCTAAAATCGTTTACAAAGTAAATAATCTGTCTTTACTTTTGTTATTTGTGTAAAATATTAACAAAAAATTATTCAGTGTAAGATTCATGCCTTTAATTTTTTTTTGAAACGTATGGAAATAATTGAAAAAAATTTTTTTTTAATGGTACATTTGCTCAGTTAACGTTTTGGTATGTCCAAAATTGTGCCATTTAGCAAAAAAAAAAATATTTTTTAAGGGCATTTGAAGAGCTTTTTTTCCATAATTTATGTCAATTCTTGTCTCTATACAGCATTATAATTTACCTCAAAAATTTTAGAGTTAATTAAAATGAAAGTTATTTGGTGTTGAAGCTTCAAAGTTGAAGTCTGTGTTTGCTCCCACCTTTTGAGAACTGCCCCATTAAAAATACTTACTGTTTAATTAAGACTTAAAATGATCTACTTAATAAGTTAAATCACATCAAAATATCCATTCAGAGAACGTTATCATAACCAACATTATAATTCTAATTTACTGAATAAGTGATGAAGATCTAAAAATTGAAAAAACACAATATGTTGCCAATTTTCAGAAAAAAATCACCTTTGAGAAAATTTAAAATATTATTCTATGGAATTTTAAAAAAAGAAAGATTTATTGGACAAATAAATTCGCAACTCCAACGAACTATGGGGGGCACTGAAGTCACCAGGGGTCTGTCCAGGATTTTTCACAGGGTCCGTTTTCTGTGAAAAATCAAATAATTTTGTGAAAAATGAATTAATTTTGTGAAAAATCAAAAAATTTCGCAAAAAAAAAAAAAAAAAAAAAAAAAAAAATTTGTCAAAACGAAATTTTAGAATTTAGAGATGGCACAAACTGCATCAATTAAACTTAAAGTTGAGTGTTTTCCTCTTCTACGTCGAGAAAATCATTCTGGTTTTTTTTTTTTTTTTTTTGATATTTGGCCGGGGGGGGGGGGGCATCGCTCTTTCAAGTATCAATATTTATCTACCATTCTGCATTATGTTAAATTATACTAGATATATTTCTGTACAGTACTTAAAATAATTTAACAAAAATATAAATAAATAAAATAAAATTCAGAAAAGGGTTCAGCATTCAACTTTTTGACCCAAGACACTCTTAAAAAGCACAGAATTTCGTTTAAAACTTTTTATTTTAACAAAAATAAAAATATTTCAATTGTTTACCTCTTACCAAAGCATAATAATCATCAAAAATTCGAAAAATCGGATTCCATAGCGGATGCAAAGAGATCGCAATTCTCAAAGTGAAGGCATCAAAAGTATAAAAAGGGCTTGTAAAAGAAATATTTTTGATAAAATTATTTTAAAATTGCATTTTAGAGTCCTATGATAAACATATCATTAATATCTGTGGACACAGTTGACCCAAAAAATAAAATAAAATTAACCATCTATTCAGCATTTTAATTTTTGACTCATAACAGAAAATGGAATTTTGCTTTAAAAACTTGAAATGAGAGTTCTAACAGAAATTAAGAGACTTTTCATTTATTTGAATCCTAATAAAGAGAAGGTAGCTTGAAAATAGAACAAAACATGATTACCATATCGGATGTTAAAAGATTGCATTTTTCAAAATGTAGACATCTAAAGAAAAAAAAAACGGTAATTAAAAGAGTTTATTTAAAGTTAATCATCTTTGTTAGCATCGAAAAATCAAAACCCATATAATTTTCTCCCAAAATAACAATTAAACATAGCACCCGGCATCGTAAAAACGCAAATATTGACAAGCTGGCAAAATGATGAGAATATTTTCTAATCAAGCCATCATAAAGGTTCAACGCCAGACGCTAAGTGGTGATAATTTTGAAGATGGTAACCCTATCTGAAGCAATCATATTTTTTCCTCACCCTTACTATCCCTTTGCAGTTCTAAGTTCATTTCGCAGATATGTATTATTATTGTTTATTAAATTATGAGTGGAGAAAAATGCTTACCAATGCCTTTTCAGAAAAGTTTACAACAACACCGCTGCTAATTAGCTGTGATAAAAGAAACAAACGACGATTATATTTATTTGGCAGTAGCAATTATTTATCACTTGCAGGAGCATCGCAAGAGTGCCAGTGCCGATTTTTTTCTTTCAAAATTAGCCGATTTTGTATAAGCTGATCCCTCTAATTTGACTTCAAAAAAGGTTCCAAAAATTATCGGTTTATACACAGAAATATGCGTTATTTTGCTTTCAGATTTGCTCTTTCAATAAACAATTTGTGAAAGATCCGATCTTGTTTATCAGAATTTTGTGAAGAGTCCGTTTTGTTTGATCGAGATTTTGTGAAAGGTTCGTTTTGTTTGATCGGGATTTTGTGAAAGGTCCGTTTTGGTTGATCGGATTTTTGTGAAGGGTCCGTTAACGGACCCAAATATCCTCTGGCCAGACCCCTGGTCACTGTCTAATGGCGGACTTAAAAACTAAAACAAACGCACATGGTAACGAAGAAAATGCTAAAAGTGTTGTGATTTTTGTTCGTACATATGATTTTTTCGCTTTATTCTTTTTAAATTAATTTTCAAAGTCTTGTGGATATTCTGGACCACGTAGAAAGAAATGAGAATTCAAGAAGCATTACTAAACGTCAAAGTTAATGCAAACTACGTAGTTCGTAGTTCTAAGCAGCTATTTCCACGATGTTGAATTCGATATTTATCAATTCTTGATAAAACTAAATGAATAATTGTAGCCTGACAAGAATAACAATTAATGCTAGAAAATTCAATATGACATTACAAAATTGTTATCAAAAGAAGATGATACTTTTTTGCCTTGCTTGGCTAGCGCTTATTGTTTTCCATTTGTAGCTGAGTTATTTCTCTCGAATTCCCGAATCGGTTAATTTAAAAATTTTCTGTTTCGATTTTTCTAATTTCTGAGTTATGATTTAATTGTGTCATGTTATGCAAATCATCAACAAAATTCCCACGGATATATGGTGGTAGTTTTCTTTTCAGTTGATTGACCATTATTTCTTTTCACTTATCGAATTCTGTAATCTTACTACCATTTTATTCCACTCATGATAAAAATTAAAAATGGTTTAACTAAAAACGCGAAATCTCGCCAAGGCTACTTTGCTCGCACTATACTAAAACTATAACCCTAAACAAATTTGGCGAAACCTTTCAGCTGAGAATAAAAGGAATAAAGTAAATTCTTTCTCGGTTATTCATTTTGTTCTACGATAATATATTCAAGAAAATATTTTGCATACTGTCCATTTCAACTAAATGCTGCTGTAAAATATGGTAAGTTTAACTAATTTAAGATTCAAAAAACCCCCATATTCTTACAAATTCATATAAAACAATAAAATTTTTTACCTTGTGTAATGTTATCCAAGTTTGTTAATCCAGAATTTTCACTTTCACCAATTATTAAGGAAATAATGAAAACTAACATTATTTTGAGAAGCTCGAGAATACTACTAAGGGACGAATTAATTTCTGTAGCTGAAAGCAAACTAAGACACATCGATTGCGTTAATAAATACTCAGAACAAACTGCCTGTGTTTACATCAACAGACACATGTGAAACGCAACGTGGCAATGTTTTAGTTTCATTTGCAGTTTTGTAAATCACCGCAAGGTAGCGTATTCGAGCACTGGAGTTCCGAATTACAATTTTGTAAAGGTGAATTCTGAAATGGCTGATTGGCCAAACGAATAGCAAATCAACTTTGGTGTAAGGTTACCAAAATTGTTCCGTCGCCAAGGTAAGGTAGCGGGTTGCCAGAATGAAATATTTATCGCTGCGACCCAGTTACCGTAATTCTACCCTCTTTCCTTTTTAATTTTTTAGTTCTCTTTTTTTATTTCATTTATTTCTTTTTCAAAATTTTTATTTATTTTTAAATATTTTTTTAAATTTATTTACTAATGTTTAGGTATTATTACTATTATTATTTTAATAGAAAAGGTGTGTGCTACACCAATGACACACACACTCACAAAATGAAATAAAATATAAACAGAATGATAAAAAAGAATAAAATTAATAATTTAAATTTCAAATAAATCAAAAAATAAATTGAAATAAACAAATTAAAAAATCTCCCCCCCCCCAAAAAAAAAAAAAATTGGTGGTGCAACTTGCGCCATAATCTACCCCTTTGTGGGCACCCCCCTGCCTCCCCCCTTTTCACTCTTAGAAGCCTGTCCTGTAATTACTGTTCTTAAATCTGGCAACCCTGCTTGAGACACACACAATAATTCTGATCCTGATAATTTTCATCTTAAATAATGGAAATCTTATTACTAATATAACATTTTCTGCTACTGTTTCAACAACAGATGCATTAACAGCAGGGACCTTCCTATTTTCTTTTCTAGATCTCATCATTTCTGTTATTTTAATACTTTACCTAGAAAGAAAAATCAATTTTTTGTAAAATAGTAGGCATTTTCTCAACTTTAGTTCATTTAAACTCATAAGATTTATTAAGCACAATGAAATAGGCTTTTCCTGTACTGTACATTGGTGGAGCAGCTTGGAACAGTGTCCCAACCTGCCCCACTTATGATTGTTATTATATATCAACTTTTTAAAAGTTAGACTTAGCAGCAAAATACATTTTTAAACCTTTAAATTATTATGAAAGGACATATTTTAATTCCCGCATGCTCTGATTGAAATTATTTTTTTATTTCCTACTTAAAAATTTTAATAATGAAAGAAACTACCTTTTGATATAACTCTGAACCTTTCAAAACAAAGAAAATAACTAGACCAGTCTTTTCCTGTTCATGTGAGAAATTCGAAAGTACACTGAAAAGTAGATCCTGCTGTCATCAATGATGTCCTAAGAGAACTAATTTCTGTTTGCAAAATTAAAGCTTAAATTTATGGTGTCCCAAAGTGCCCCACCTTCCTCTATTATTTGTTTTAAACATTGTTAGCGAAATGCCACGTACATATAAATGAAAACTGAGGCACCGCCAATATGTCTCATGCATTAATGCTGTGCTTGACTCGGCATTTTGTGATGTTGTTGATTTGACAAAGTTGTCTCTTTGGCTGAAAAGCATGGGATTTCAGGGGTCTGGCCAGAGGATATTTGGGTCCGTTAACGGATCCTTCACAAAAATCCGATCCACCAAAACGGACCTTTCACAAAATCCCAATCAAACAAAACGGACCTTTCACAAAATCCCGATCAAACAAAACGGACCTTTCACAAAATCCCGATCAAACAAAACAGACCCTTCACAAAATTCTGATAAACAAGATCGGATCTGTCACAAATTGTTTATTGAAAGAGCAAATCAAAGCAAAATAACGCATATTTCTGTGTATAAACCGAATAATTTTTGAAGTCAAATTAGAGGGATCAGCTTATACAAAATCGGCTAATTTTGAAAGAAAAAAATCGGCACTCTTGCGATGCTCCTGCAAGCGATAAATAATTGCTACTGCCAAATAAATATAATGGTTGTTTGTTTGTTTTATCACAGCTAATTAGCAGCGGTGTTGTTGTAAACTTTTCTGAAAAGGCATTGGTAAGCACTTTTTCTCCCCGCTCATGATTTAATAAACAATAATAATATATATCTGCAAAATGAGCTTGGAACTGCAAAAGGATAGTAAGGGTGGGGGGGAAAATATGATCGCTTCTGATAGGGTTACCAACTTCAAAATTATCACCACTTAGCGTCTGGGGTTGAACCTTTACAATGACTTGATTAGAAAATATTCTCATCATTTTACTAGCTTGTCAATATTTGCGTTTTTATGGTGCGGTGCGATGTTTAATTGTTATTTTGGGAGAAAATTATATGGGTTTTGATTTTTCGATGCTAACAAGGATGATTAACTTTAAAAAAACTCTTTTAATTACCGTTTTTTTTCTTCTTTAGATGTCTACATTTTAAAAAATGCTATCTTATAACATCCGATATGAGAGTCATATTTTGTTCTTTTTTCGAGCTAACTTCGCTTTATTAGGATGCAAACAAATGAAAAGTCTCTTTATTTCTGTTAGAAACTCTCATTTCAAGTTTTTAAAGCAAAATTCCATTTTCTGTTATGAGTCAAAAATTAAAAATGCTGAATAGGATGGTTTATTTTATTATTTTTATTTTTTTTTGCTTCAACTGTGTCCATAGATGTTAATGAAATGTTTATCATAGGACCCTAAAATGCAATTTTAAAATAATTTTATCAAAAATATTTCTTTTACAAGTCGTTTTTATACTTTTGATGCCTTCACTTTGAGAATTGCGATCTCTTTGCATCCGCTATCGGAGTCCGATTTTTCGAATTTTTGATGTTTATTACGCTTTGTTAAGAAGTGAACAATTAAAATAACTTTTTATTTTTGTTAAAATCACGGAATTTATAAGTTTAAAACGAAATTCTGTGCTCTTTAAGACTGTCTTGGGTCACAAAGTTAAATGCTGAACCCTATTCTGAATTTTATTTATTTTTTTGTTACAATTATTTTAAATACTGGAGAGAAATATTTTTAGTATAATTTAACAAAATGTAGAATGGTAGATAAATATTGATACTTGAGAGAGCGATGCTCCCCCCCCCCCCCCCCCCGCCAAATATCAGAAAAACACTCCAGAATGATCTTCTCGACGTAGAAGAGGAAAACACTCAACTTTAAGTTTAATTGATGCAGTTTGTGTCACCTCTAAATTATAAAATTTCGTTTTAACATTTTTTTTTTTTTTTGCGAAATTATTTGATTTTTCACAAAATTTATTCATTTTTTCACAAAATTATTTAGTTTTTCACAAAAAACGGACCCTGTGAAAATTCCTGGACAGACCCCTGGATTTTCTGATTAATTTTAGGAAATCTCAAGGTGAAAACATTAAACAACTTGGGCGGAAAACATGCCTACCAGTGCCAGCAAAATAATTTTAAAACATTTCGAGCGCACTGATTAGGACCTGCCTCTGTCATTAATGGCTATAAGGTTCATTGCTAAAGATTACTTGTCTCGAGCTGGTAGAGTGTGTGTAAATTTCAGTAATAATCTTCCAGGAGAAGATTTGTTTAAGTCATTTTTCAGTCCTCCTGAAAAAGAGCTTTCAAAGTAAATGTAAAAATACTTCCCATCAAGAGATGAGCGGAGGTTCCTGAACCAATATCTTTTTATTTCAATCATCAATATGAATCCTTGCTTACCGTTACAGCCAAAAACACCCTGAACTACGACATATATGATCTCCTAAAACTGATTTCAGTGATGACCCCGGTGCTAATTTAATGATAGTTTGACGTGGAGTGAAGTATCCTGAAAGCAGTATACCAAAAGCAATTCTGTAGCAGATACTCCAAAGGGGGACTCTGAAGGGAGTATCTCTCTAATCTTCGCTAATACTACTGGTGAACACCATGCGCTGTAGTGAATAAAACATAATGTTTTTCTTTTTTTTCCGTAAATATGAATGTTTATATATTATTTCCTGCATTCCTTTGTTTAATAAATATTTTTAATCAATAAACAGTGGTTTTCTTCACCCCTCATAAAGTTGACTTTGCCCAACAAAATATTTGAAGGCATTTTCCTATGAAAAGTATAAGTGGGCAATGTCACCCCTTTTAGCAGGTTGACTTTGCCCACCCAGTTTTTCAATTTTTAAAAATATATTAAGTCAATCAAAAATAATATGCAGTAGCGATCTCGATTCTTTTTGCCTTCCCCCAACACAAAATATTCATTATTCCAATAAATTTTGCAGCAAGCACAAAAAAATTGACTCTAAACTTGAAAACTGGGCAATGCTACCCGGTACGATAGAGTGAGAGCTACTGTCAGCAAATTAAAAACAGGCTGTCAACATGCCGTGAAAGTGGGCAAATAAGAGAAGAGGTTCTATATTTGGCATCTTTTTCTCCACGTAATAGTTAAGTCCAATTACAATTCCACCAATCTTCCACTACTTAAAGTTACGATTGTTCTGCTCTCCAACAGTAGTGATCAAAACAGCTTCCATTTGTTCAGTCAAGTAATAATCTGACACACTCCAAAGCAGAATACTTTAAGATGTTCTGCAACAAAAAATAATCTGACCAAAATTGTTCTGCAAACACTTCGAGCATTGTACAAGAAATAAATGACATTTTCTACAAATTGGGTGCCAAAAATCAAAATTGTTTCATGTTTTTTTTTAACTGAACTGTTGCTAGTTATTTCTGTGGAAATGAGATATTTCCAGAAAAATCACAATTTTCAACCAAATGACAATTAAAGAGCACTTAATTTAGAAAATTAGTTGAATCATGAAAACTATAAAATCAAAAAACTTTTAACAAGGTGTCTAACCTAAACAGTTCATTGGATTTCTAAAATGCATAGAAAGAGCAAAGATACAAAATTTTATAAAAATCAGAACCTAGGTGGCAAACCACATTTTTTGGTTAATTTTACATGGCATGAAAGATATTAAATAATTTTACTAAATAAATAAATTGCTAAAATAATAAATAAAATGAGTCGAGTTTAGGTGGTATTATGATAAAAAACTTCAAAACTTTCTAAGTAATTGAAATATTTTCTGGATGCAAAGGGATTGAAATCTTAAACAAGACACATAATTTCTGGCGATAGACACGTTTCAATGTTGGCATGCTTCCAAAACATACGTGAACGGCCAAAATTGCAGTGGATGAAGATCGATTAGCAAAGTCCTACAAAGGATTTACCGAATTCAACATTGCAAGCTTTTCACTAAATTATTGTAATTTGCGAGAATTTTAGATTTTCTTCTAATTTTAAGAAATTTGCAGAATTTCTGAAAAATTCTATCTTGAGTTGGAAGATATTTGTAGAAAATTTGCAGTTTCTACACACATTCTCTCCCGCAGTTTCTGCAAATTTTCGGCATTGCAGTTTCTGCAGATTTTCTGCACCACGGTTTCTGCAGACTTTTCACCGGAAATTTTAATGAAATTCGCAGAATTTCTGCAGAAAATTTATCAGTTTTCCTCTCACATTTGAACAGAATTCTTCTGCAGCTCAAGCATCTGTTCTACAACGTACGTGGCTAATTTCGTAGTATTCTGCTCTGGGGCTGGCACATATGCTCATTGTTACTCTATACTCCCATATTGGAAGAACGTCTGACAGAATACGAAAGAAACCACAGAAATATTTTTTATAATCTCAGAGGGGTTCTGGACCCATAAACTGTCTCTAGGCACAGCCATTGAGTCTGGGCAAGATCAGTGCCGGTCCTATTTTGTATTAGTGAGCATTTTTTTCTTCCACCTATTTTCATAAAACACAGTAGATAAGTTCCAGTTACATAGAAATAACAGAACTTTTTGTTAGATAAAATTTCCATTGCACTTACCATCATAATACCAATCTCTCTCAGTTAAATACTGAACATGAAATACCTCATCGATTTCAAGCCATCCATCATTTTTGAAAGTACAATTTTCACACAATGCAAAAAACCTAAAATGCCAGTTCATTGTAGTTATACATAACTACTTTTTGAATTTTATGAGTACGGGGAAACTTGCAATGACAAATGTTACGGTGTCTTTGAAGATTTTTATTAATTACAAAAAGAGGAAATTTGATTCTTTATGTGTTTCGAATAAAAAAATATTCGGAAACTATTAACGTATCTTGACTCTAATTCAGATGTACTTGAGGCGATACAATTTGCAATCTATTCGCAGTTCGCGCGCGCAGCTTTACAAAACAAAACAAAACAAAACAAATGCTATAATTGCGGTTACAGTTAAGGAAAATTCTTAGCTTGCGTTCGACGAGCTCAACAGGTAGCTACCGGTTAACCAATCACGTGACAGCTGGTGATCAAGTGCTTCAATCAACCAATCAACAGTTTAAAATGGTAACCGATGATAGAACGCTGCGGTTAGTGACCGGACGACTGGTGAGGTTCGTCGAACGCAACCTTTGATACCATATTTATTCGCAACTCCAGCGCTCGAATACGCTACCTTGCGGAGATTTACAAAACTGCCGACAAAACTAAAACATTGCTTTCCATGTGTTCATTTTGGGCAAAACAAATAGTTTGTTATGTGTATTTTTTTTATTTGCGTAATTCATCATTTGGAATCGTCATCTGCAACAGCGTAACATTAAAAATATCTGATATAAACTGTGAGTACACATTTTATTTATCTTGTTCTGACGAATTTGAATAAATATCAGTTTTTCAATTCGATGAAAAAAAACCGAACTTAACAACATTGACTGGACACTTTTCCTTAACCTAATTCCACATAAATGATTTAAATTCGCAACTTCAGCGCTCGAATACGCTACCTTGCGGTGATTATAAAACTGCCGATAAAACTAAAACATTGCCATATTGCGTTCCACGTCTGTCTGTAAACACAGGCAGTTTGTTCTGAGTATTTATTAACGCAATCGATGTGTCTTAGATTGCTTTCAGCTACAGAAATATTGTTTCGTCCCTTAAGTATTCTCGAGCTTCTCAAAATAATGTTAGTTTTCCTTAACACAAGAAAACTCTGGATTAACAAACTTGGATAACGTTATACCAGGTAAATTTTTTTATTGCTTTGTGTGAATTTGTAAGAATGTGGGTTTTTTTTAATCTTAAATTAATTTAATTAACCATATTTTACAGCAGCATTATTTGGAATGGACATTATGCAAAATATTTTCTTGAATATATTATCGTAGAACAAACTGAAAAATGTTTAACCGAGAAAGAATTTACTTTATTGCTTTTATTCTCAGCTGAAAGGTTTCGCCAAATTTGTTTAGGGTTATAGTTTTAGTATTGTGCGAGCAAAGTAGCCTTGGCGAGATTTCACGTTTTTAGTTAAACCATTTTTAATTTTTATCATGAGTGGAATAAAATGGTAGTAAGATTACAGAATTCGATAAGTAAAAAGAAATAATGGTCAATCAACTGAAAAGAAAACTGCCACCATATATCCATGAGAATTTTGTTGATGTTTTGCATAGCATGACATAATTAAATCATCACTCAGAAGTTATAAACATCGAAACAGAAAAATTTTAAATTTACCGATTCGGGAATTTGAGAGAAATAACTCAGCTACAAATGCAAAACAATAAGCGCTAGCCAAGCAAGCAGACGTGGCTCCAAGGGAGGGGCAGGGGGGGCAATTGCCCCCCTGTCGGAAACGTCTTGCCCCCCTGTCGGGGAAAATTTAGTATTTCGTCGGGGAATCTGTTTGCTTTGGCGTTTATCGTAAATGATAAAAATTTTCTCATATACGAACTCGAAAAAAAATTAGTAGAAAAAAGTAGAAGTATCTTATATATATATATATAAAGGAAACAAAAAATCAATCCCCTCTGAGGCAAGGTTAGCCCGAGTCCGTATAACGTCGTCCAGGTGGTGACAAAATATAGCTATTGCTTCGGGGGAAATGGTGTGTTTTGATCCTTGACATTTCTGTTTGTCGATGCAGGGTGTCGATGAGCTGGTTTTGACCTCAGGGTGTCCACTGAAACTAAAAGAGTACCATCCCCGTCCCTGCAGAATGTAGTGGTGATTACCGGTCAGACCTAAGGCGTCGTCATCGGGTTACGAGACAAATACGTACCGAATGACAATAGCCAGGACGAGACGAATGGGGAGGGGGGAGGGTGTCATCGGAGAAAAAACATGCCTCGGAGATTTTTGCTTTTCTATTACATTCGCTAAACAGCTCTTCATCAGCATGTCAAGTGTGCAGACGCAGACGCACTCACTGATGCGTTTTAAAGTACTTTATTTTCACTCAGAAGTTACAAGTAAGTTATTACTATAGTTATTTACAACTTTTCTGATTATTGTTGGATTATTCTGCAACAAAACATATCGATGAGTAAACTATCCTTTTACCTCATACAAGGAAGTGTACTAAAGTAGATTTAATGTTTTAATTTTTTAGTGTAATGATGTCTTGTCGGCAAATGCTAAACGCAGGAAAAAAATTCTTTGGACTAATATAATAAAAGCAAATAGATGTTTAACATTTTAAATACATTTTTCTCAAAAACTTATATTGATCTTGTTTGTAGGCTGCATAATAGTTTTGTTGGGAATGAAGAAGAAATGAGAATGATTTACTAAACATTGGGCTTGGCGAATCAACACACCAAACAATCATTGGATTATTAAACGTCGGGTTGGTGGCATCTGGCGTCGGGTTGGTAACATCGGGTTTGGGTTCTTTTTGAGAGAAATGTCTGGGGGAGGGGGAGGGGCGAACCTTTTGGAAAAGGCAAAATTAAATTTAAATAAGTAAATCATGTGTTAAAAGCAATTGAAAACATACATTTTGCTTCCAAATTTATTTTCTTCAGATGTTATCATGTAGTCGAAACTCATGTTTCTAACTTAAAGTAAAAGCTGCGCTTAGCCCAGACCGCTGTAATCAATTGATCGGACCAAGTCCAATTCAAAAGTCAACATCGCTCGTTCGAGATCGATCAAACCATCTTACAGACTGATACCAGACTCAATCTTGTTTAAGTTTTTTTTTTTTTTTTTGCAAGCTATATTCTATTTTTTTAATGCGCTTTTTTTCCAAGGACTAAAATAGTGTAAAAAAGCAGTGCTGCGCAGTCAGAGTCGGACAGATTTTGGAGACAAAGAGTCTGAGTCGGCATTTGTAGGTTAAAAATTCCAAGAGTCGGAGTCATTTTCCCTCAATGCCTGTAACACTGCCAGTGATAGCGGGGTCGGAGTGAGAGTTGGAGTCGAACTGATTTTAAGGTAAAGGAGTCGGAGTTGAATTGTTTGTCGGTGAGTTGGAGGGGTGATTAAAAACTAATTGTATCGAAAGCCAGTGTGAGCAAGAAGCAATGAGTTGTCTTTTCGTTTCCCGCGCTGTTTCTCTCTGTCGACTGCTGTCATTGGTTTTTCGAATCAAAAACAATTTTTACTGTGCATTATCTTAATTTTTGAAAGAGTTTATAACTTAAAAAAAGTTTTGTTTGCCTATTTCTGTCCTGATATTTTTGTAGTTGCAACTACATCTTATAAGGCTTCAAAATGCAAAATTTTATATCTATTTTTCAAAATTTCCTCCGGGGAAGAAATCCCCGGGCTCCCTACAATTGGGAATATTTTGTACTCCATTTAAAGGGGAGTCATGTGTCACTTTCTTGATAACATTTCCCCTCTTAAGGTCAATCCAACACAGGACATCAGGAAAAACACATTAAAACACGATCAACAAAAATTAAAGTATTGCTGTATGTATCAGATGAAAGAGACAGACATAGTAAAGGAGAAAAAAAAATGCCTCTCTCTCTCTTAAACCACCGAGAGAAACGTTGTTAAAACTACAAAAGGGGCCCCATACTTAAAATAGCTTAGGGCCCAGTTAAATCCAGCCCTGAGTTTGAGTCGGCCATTTTCCCTCCGACTCCGTAAATCTGCAAAAATGGTCCATGTAGATAAGTTTTGAGGTAAGACTTTGAATCTACATCCCCCCCTTAGTCTGGAAAGTGAATTAAAACTTAAAATTTGAAAGTATGACAGATTTCAACTGGCATGTTCAATAAAAAGTTTGAAACTAATGGTTATGCATTTTCAAATTATGAAAGCTTCAAAAAATTTGAAAAATAAAAAAGTTAGGTATATAGTTAATTTTAAAAAAAAGAAAAACCTTACACAAGAGAAACTTGTGCAATTAATGTTAATTTTTTTGATACGTAATAGGTTTGTTTATGGCGTAATATCGTCGGCACTATGCTGAACTACCGAATGTGAAAATTGGCTCTTTTCAGGAGAGCCGAAAGAATATTTTTGTCCACCAGACGCTTTAGTTATTTTCAATGTTTTGATTTTTATAAATAACATTAAGTGTAAATCTTATTGTTTGAAGTACAGTAAACTCTCGATTATCCACGAGCGGATTATCCGCGAAAGTCTCGGAAAAAGAAGAAAAAATAGTTAACTTAATCCTTGTGGAGAAAAATTTTGTTCTTCAAAAACACGGATCTGAAATCAATTCATCCCAGATTTTTTTTTCCCTTTCCCACGACAAGTGCACAAGTGCTCCTTCTCAAAAAACGTGAAAGTCGTTATGCATTTTCATCAACTTCTCTTTGACACGTGCCTCAAGGGAAAGCGTTCCGCTGATTTCGGTAAAACACATGTGTTTACTGAAGACCCCTAGTTTATTCCCGAAGGAGCGTACGACATTATCCTTATCATCTGTTCCGATTGAGAAAGGTTAGGAAAACGCCTACAGGTCTTCTGGGAATTCTCTGATGGGGGTGGTCTTTTTTGTTGTGGTCACTGTTTTCACTTCTGGGCTGTTGAATGTTTTAGGGGTTGACGGAAAGTTCCTACTCATGATTTAAATTTTAGTTTATTCTAGTTCTGTAGAGCTTGAAATACAAATATTTTTCAATGCCGCATCTCTTTTAAACGTTTCACGTTTTATTTACAATACAATCATTCTCAAGCAAAAGATAATTTCTGTCTTCTTTACACCTGGTTTTAAACCTTTTTCGCATTATCCGCGACTTTCGTTATCCGCGGTACCTGGGCCACTAATTCCGCGGATAATGGGGAATGTACAGTAGTAATAGCCCTTTTTGAATACTACGGCAAACCATTAAATTTGAAAAACGAGATTCGCGATTTTTCACCTTCGTTTGTACCAAGTTTAGCATAGTGCAGATCATATTATCAAGTTTCGTTTTTTTTTTTTAGATTACACAAAACACACACACACACACATTAGTTTCGTTTAGTACATTCAAAAACTTAGAACCAACGGTGAGCAGTTGAAGTCGGACTGATTTTGAGGTAAAGAAGTCGGAGTCAGGGGTCGAAGGTTTAAAAATTCAACAGTCGGAGTCGATCATTTTCCCTTCAAATCTGCAACTCTGCCAGTTTGTGTGGAATCAGAGTCGAAGGCTCTAAAATTCCCTGCGGAGTCGGTCATTTTTCTTCCGACTCCGCAGTCCTGCTTAGAACTGCTGGTGTGACTATTCATTTCAATAATTTAAATCTCGCTCACTACATTTTAACTTTTATTTTCTATTTCAAACACGCTTCGGCGGCCTACACATTTTCCTCCAAATAGCTGTGGTTTGTACGATGATATTTTTAAAAATCTAGGAATGAAATATGTTTCCGGCCCCTATGAAACTATCATGATTATTCATCTGATTACCCCGGGTGCCCGCCGGCTCCATCCACCACCAGCTAGGCCTAATCGATATAAAACTTTTAATACCATACAAATTAATTAAAAATCGTAAAAATTTGCACCTTTTCTAATTTTTTAGCGCAAAATTTTTACCCCTTTTCCAATTTCTATTTGTTATCAAATAAAATACTTGTAATGGGTTTTAGCAAATTAGGCTCTTCAAAAGATTTTCAATTTTTTCTCTTGATTCTGCTTTTGCGCTAGCAAAACTTAGTAGTTGTAATCGTTTTCCCTTTTCCATGCTTTCCTAGTTATCCCGGAAAAATAATATAATGAAAGAAATATAAATAAATTTAATTTTATACCTGTTCTGATTCGCGAGGTTCATCTAAATATAAAGCTAGGCATCGGACTCAAGTTTCTTCTGAATTTTTTAACTTAATATTAGTTACTCTTCTTTTGTTTACTTAAGATGTGAGTTTCTCTGCTCCCCAATAAATATTTTGAGCTAGTGGATGAGCACCGCTATAACCTTGAGCCCTGGAGTTTCCCTCCGTAAAATTTGTGTTTATAAGATTTGGTTACGGAAGGAGGGGGGGGGGGGAGGAACCATCAGTATCTTAATCGGTCACTAACCCCATCACCCTAACGTTACCAAACATGACCTACAATTGCGTTTTCGATGCATCAATTTTATATCTTTTTCGGGGGCGCACCTCGACTCTCACTCCCTATAAAATACCATTACAGATCGACGAAAATTTCGTTTATTGGACTTCAATTTCTTAAAATTCTTTGTTGGTGAGCACCCAAACCCTTCTCTCCATGAAATTACCGAAGATCATCTAAAATTGCGTTTTCAGAGCTACAATTTCGAAAATTTTCCGGGGGAGAACCCCCGGACCCCCCTAATTTCTACACGCACAACTAAATTCCTGTTGTTAAGTTTCTTTCTTTGCATAAAACTCTGTTGAACACACATTTATAATGATTTTACATCATATTCAGATTTTTCGTCAAATTATGATTCTCAGACAGTTCTAGTTTATTGATCTCGCGATGACCCTGCTCACAAAAGCCTAGTTTCATGTTTTTCATTTTAAATTTAATTTTTTCCTTACATATTTCATTTTATCTATTTTAAAATTTTTATTTTTTGCTTTTAATTTTTATAGGGAATTCGTGTTCTTAGACGCAAAGAATGATTAGTTTCTTTGTCATTTGAATTGGAGGGGGGCAGAGCCTGATTACCGCTGGGGCATGTGGGGCACAGGCCCCTCCTCTTAGATTTCAGGGGGGCCTAAAATCCCCTTAATTTATCATGTTAATTAAAAATAAATAATGATTTCACTGAGAATCTAGAGTACAATGATATCATTGATAGTTTTGCAAATGCCAAAACAAGGAAAAAATCTATTTGTTGATAAAAATTCGAATTAAAAGTGTGATCTCTTTGCAAATCAGAAAACCACTCCAAATTTAGTCTGTACTTACTATTAAAAGTTATATGATGGATCATTTTGGTATTTACGGTTTACTGCAACGGGCAAAGTTTAACCACATTTACATATTTATCGTATACTACTATATCTCTTCTACTTTTTAAATGTATATATTACAGTGATATGAGGTACCACCAAATTTAGTACGGTTGTATAAAAACGCAAGTATGGAGGGAGGGAGGGGCGGCACAAAATGAATTTCCTGAAATAGAAATGTGCCCCATGTCTAGTGTCAGGATGATCAGGCTCTGGGGAGGGGGGAATCTTTCAAACTAAAATTTGGCAATGCCCCCCTGTCGGGCAAGTTTGCCACCCTGTCGGGGACTTCCTAGCGCCACCACTGCAAGCAAGGCAAAGAAGTATTATCTTCTTTTGATAATAATTCGTAATGTCATATTAAATTTTCTAGCATTAGTTGTTATTCTTGTCAGGCCACAATTATTATTTAGTTTTATCAAGAATTGATAAATATCGAATTCAACATCGTGGAAATGGCTGCTTAGAACTACGAACTACGTAGTTTGCTTTAATATTTGACGTTTAGTAATGCTTCCTTGAATTCTCGTTTCTTTCTTTGTAGGCCAGAATATCAACAAGACTTTGAAAATTAATTTAAAAAGAATAGAGCGAAAAAATCATGCATACGAACAAAATTTACTAGGCTTATTCATTTTCTTCGTTACAGCATGCGTTTGTTTTAGTTTTTTCGTTCGCCATTAGAGAGTGGCTGCAGCGCTCCCTATAGTTCGTTGGAGTTGCGAATAACTTTTGTTACTACAGTATCCTACTGAAATAGACAGTATGCAAATAAATTTTCTTGAAAATATTTATCGCAGAACAGATTGAAAAATCCAGAAAGAACGTTAAGAATTTGAACAATAAAAAATAAAAGTTCGCCAAAAATCTGTTTATAGGGTTATGGTTTTAAAATTGTGAGAAAGAATAATGCATCTTGACAAGATTTCTCATATCAGGTAAATCATCTCCATGACGAATGAATTAAATGCATGATTTCTTTTGATATCCAATCATATAGTCATAGAAATAAATTATCAGAATAACCAAAAGACTTTGAAAAATCTTTTCAAATGAATAAAGAACAAAAAATCATACATGCGAACAAAAATATCTATCATTTCCTAAGTTTAGAAGCAATTTATATGTTACAGCGTGCGTTTGTTTTAGTTTTTTCATCGGCCATTAGACAGTGGCTGCAGCGCCCCCTATAGTTTGTTGGAGTTGCGAATGGGGAAGGCACATATTTTGTTTGATTTTATATTTCTCCAGTGTATAAAAAGGAATTTGAATTGATAACATGTGGAATTACCTAAATCATTGATATAAATTTGCTTACGTTCGACGAGCACGACCGATAGCGACCGGTTAGTTAATCACGTGACAGCAATGACGTTAGCTGTTACTAAAACCGGTTGTCACGAACCAATGCTTCATTGAACGCTTTCGGTTGATCACCGGTTGCTTGCGCAGATATAAAGCAGACGAATATCACGCAGGTGAAAATTCATTAATTAGTCAAAAATATCACCTGGTTCCATCAACCAATCAACCAGCTAGAGTAGCGGTCGACCGGTCGTTCAAATGCAACCAGTTAATCGGTTGCTGTCAAGAATGCTGCGGTTAGCAATCGGTTACTCACCGGTCGACAGGTGAGGTTCGTCGAACGCAAGCAAAATTTTGTCATGAAAATTGGTGATTGTTTGTTTATGTTCTGAGTAGTCTGTGGGCTGTCATCGTGGATAATTGTCTTTTACTTTGTGAATCTATTAAACATCACGTGGTGGTTGGGTCATAACTTGTTTTTTTGAGTAAGTTTTTTTGTTTTTCTAAAATTTTAAAAGTTTTATGCGAACTGAAGAACGTAAATCTTTTTTTTTAAATTTTACTTTTGTTCTCCCTAAATATTTGATCTTTGCAGGGATGTCTGATAAATTGCTGCAATACGTTCCATTTTCATCAGCTTTAGACACTGGGTTTTGGTACCAGTTAACTAAAAGAAAATTGGATGTTTTTATGCTTGATGACAAACCTGTCAGCATTTGTGGGTTTTACTCGAACAGTAGGTGTCACTTATCTTATCATAAAGTGTACTTTTTTATGTGTCTGCAAAATACTAACTTTTGTTCAGGGACCTCGCTAGGTCAAAAAACTAGGGGGGGGGGGGACACATTTGGCGGCCCTTTTTTTGTTTCCAACGCATGTTTCAATATGCAGTGAGAGAGAGAGAAGATTCAGCCTCTGATTTAGCAGGATCATAAGGATAATATTCAGTCAGAAATAAGGGGTGTTGGAGGGCTATCTCCCGGAATTTTTTCAAAATTGAAGACATAAAAATGCAGTTTTGGACTATATTTTAAGTTGGATAGAAAGGGGAGAGGAGGTCCAAGAAAGCCTTTGACAATAATTTTTCGAAATTTATTTTCGTGAAACAGATATACGTTATAATCAGGGGCGGATCCAGAAATTTTTATAAGGAGGGTCAAGTTTCAATGACCCATATTATGCCTCTTACATCAGTTAAGCAGGGGTGCACATCCCCCCATAGGTGATGGCGCTCCTCTCATATGCTACGGAGCCCCCCCCCCCCCCCCCCGCCTCCCAATAAGGCAAAAAAACACGTTTTGAATTATTCCTTCCTCCGTCCCTAAATTTTTCAATAGTGCCAAGTGGATCATATTTCCTCAAATTTTTATCCAAAAAAAAATCATATTTGTTTAGGCAGACAGGCTGGTCACGTTACCATAAGCTTTGAATATATGAGATTACAGCTGTAAAATATTTGGAAAGAGTACACGCAACACACCTATTCACGCACACGGCATGTGATTTAAAGTGAAAGAGTGTGCTGTGAGATATTAGTGGTAACTGTTCTTTCGAAAATGTACAAAAAAACTCAAAATAGCACAATGACGGAACCAGAAAGTGCTCAAGGAGGGGGCGATTTATCTCAGATGCTTACCCTTTTGTAAATTGTCAAGCCTTGGTCCCTTAACATTATGAAAAATCATCTAAAAAAAGTTTGTTTTTTTTGGAACTTCCATTTCTTAAAGATTTTGAATTAGTGTTGTAATGCACTGCACACATCCCTTTCCTTAACATCATTAAAGGGGTCCAATAATTACCTCTTTGAGCTTCAATTTTAAAAACTTTAAAGAGAAGAGCCCTTGAACCCCATCTATCATCTAAGATCGTCTAAAATTGAGTACTTGGAACTTCGAAAAACTTCCTGTACAATGTTCCGATCCCTATCACTATTAGGCTTGCCAGACGTCCCGGTTTAACCGGGACAATCCTGGCTTTTAAACAAAATCCCAGTTTACTTCACGTCCCGAAAAAAATAAATTGGATTACAAGTGACCAAAAAGGTCTAATAATAGTTAACTGAATGCCTATTTAGGATAATTATTTTATGATTTCTATCATTAACTTGTAATGTTAATACAGGATTAGCTTGCAAGAATTTTTATAAGATTAAAACCAAAAGAGATTAAAAAGCTCCTCTATTAGGAAAAGTAGATCTACAATATTTTATTCTTCATTCAAAGTGTTTTTTCGAACTGAAATAAATTGTAAAAATTTACAAGTGAAATGTTCAAATTTTATCTGCTTATGCCTTTTTTTAAAACCTCGTTTTTAGGTTCATAATTAGTAACCTTTTATTTATAGCATTGCAGGGGCGTAGCTAAGGGGGGGGGTTTGGGGACAAACCCCCCCCCCCCCGAAAAGTTAGTCTCAAAAAAAAAGAGAAAAAGAAGAGAGAAGAGAAAGAAAAAAAAAGAAGAAAAGGGAAAATATTCCAAGCGATTATACATACATATATATATATATATATATATATATATATGTGTATATATATTATATATGTATATATATATATATATATATATATATAAGAAGTAACCCCCCCCCCCCCGAAAGTCGGGTCTAGCTACGCCACTGTAGCATTGAATTAAACTGCCCTATAAAACACTCCAAAAATCAGCCAGGACCCTTTGAATACTAGCGACGAGAGGGGAAGGGGTGTTCCGGTGTCCCAATTGAACATTTCTTAAATCTGGCAAGCCTACCCATCGCGAAAGTATCAAGAGATATGCAACTTGCTACAATTGCGTTTTCAAGATTTCAGGTCCGAAAAAAATTCCTAGTTGAAATTAAAGGGGAAAAAATTCCCTCTATTGCATCTTACTGAAGCATTGCATTCATTTTTGGAACGTCGAGTATCGAAAATGTGCCGAGGGAGAGTTCCTGCATCTCGGCTCAAGGAGGGGGCGATATTCTCCATCGCAACTCCCTTGTATCCTTGGAATAGCGATAGCTCAGTTAACGAACCCAGTCAATCCTTTGAATTATGAGGCACTGAAAGAAGAAGAAATACCTAACGGAACCAAGCAAAAAAGGTTAACATTGATTTCATGTACTATTTTTTCGGATCTAAAATATTGAAGTTCATATTAATCATAATTAAAAGGTTCAACTGACCCTTTGACCCTCCCCTGAATCTGCCCTTGGTTATAATTGATTGTGTCCTGGAGAAAGAGAGGGTCCGAAATTTTCAAGATTGCTAGTTGAAAAACCCAGATTTAGACGATCTATAGTGATATTAAGGGAATTAGAGACTGTGGGTCATCCCCCGATAAATTTTCAAACTTCAAACTCCAAGAACACAATTGTGAATTATTTCTGATTGTGATGGATAAAGCGGAATCCAGGGGGCTCTCCCCCGGGAAAAATTTGGAAATTTTAGTTCGACAAATGCAGTTTTAGACGATCTATGGTGATATTAAGGAAAAGAGAGAGGTTTTCCTCAATATCACCATAATTTATACAATTATGGTGATATTGAGGAAAACCTAGTTTTTAAGGTTTCAAATTTGTTTGAAATTGAAGCCTTAAAAACTAGGTTGTAGGCTTTTCTGTTAAAGTTGAGTGGACCGCCAGTTTCTTGAAATTAAAGCTCTGAAAACCTAGTTTAAGATACCCTTCACTGAAGGTGGAGGGGGGGGGGTTAAGGGGCTAACGTGCAGAAATGTTTTGTAATTGAAGCACTAAAAACAAGATTTAAGATGTTTTTTGATGATGTTGGCAAGAGAGAGAGAGACTCTCGAAAAATTTCCGATCTGTAGAAAACACGGTTTTATAAGAATTTTGGTAATGTTAATTGGTGGAGAGATTGGAAGTCCTCTCTGTCTCTCCTCTCCTGGCAAATTTTCAAAACTAAAATTCAATTAACGCAATCATAGGCGAATTTCAATACTGTTAGAATAATAGAGGTTGTGGGAGATCTTCCCCGAAAAATTTTCTGAAGCCTTAACAATGAAATTTTTGAGGATCTTTGGTAATATTAGGAGGAGGACAGGTTCCGGAGACCTCAGGGAGTTTTTTTAAATTAAAGTCCAAAGGGGAGGGGTGTGAAATTTACTCGACTGTAAATGATGATGAATGATTTATTCAGAGGTGCATTTCTCAGGGATTACATTGGGAGCACTTTCATGGTTTTCGAAATTGTAGTTCTAAATATTCACGTGTAGGCCATTTTTAATTACTCTAGAGCAAGAGTTGTGGTACAGATGTGATATACCCCCCCCCTCCCCCATTTGGTGACATCCGATTTTTTGCACAAAATTGAAATATTTTTCTCGCCAATGAGGCGATAACTTTTTAAGCATGGCATCCCTGACGAAATTAACCCGTGTTTCGCAACCCGAAGGCAATCTTGTTCAAATTTGTTTACTTAGGTTGTTTACTCGGTTTTACGCAGGAGAGATAGGTGTTGTTTCGTGCAATATACCTTACAGGAAAGCTTATTTTGTGTTAGTTTAAATTCAGCAGTTGTGATTTGAAGTAAAAACATTAGAAAATGTCAGTTTCTTCAAACTTGAATGTTAATTAAATGTTAACTCCAACGTGGTGTGTATCTGTAACGTGCCGTTGTCATATAATGTATTGTTTTAGACTGAGTGTAAGGATTTATACCAAAAAAAGGTAAGTTCTTTATTTTAGAATTCAAAAAAAAAAAAAAAAAACTCTCACTTTTGAAATTCTTTGTTTTTACAAATCCTTGAGGGGTTCTTGTAGTTTTTAACTTTATTTTTACTGTATGTAAATTAATTTTACAAAAATAGTACGGTTATTTTGTTCTAAAAGTTAATTCTTATCGATGCCACGAATTATTTAGACATTTTATGAACGTGCCTCCTTTAGGTACTGAATTTCTGAAAATAAGTTGACAGCATTTTATAAAAATATAAAGGTGTTATTTTATGTAAAATATAATAAGTAGGTATTTTGAAAGCATGTCTGGATAGCAACTAAATGTACGGTTTTTTTGTATTGTTTATGTTTAGGATGGTTCTGTTGAGACATTTTTACTTTTCATACATCATACATTTGAGTAACTAAGCTCTTTTTTGGCTGAAATAGTTATTGATTTTGGGGATGTTTTCCGCTTTAAACATTGCAATTTGAATCGCTTTGCTCTTTTTTAGCAGAGTATGAGAAAAGTTTTTGTTCGATTAAATGCATGTTGGAAAATAGCTTTTATTTCTATTGGTACATATTTCATTGGTGAGCTGTTATAGTAATTTGTCAATTTAAGCATTTTAAATACTTTCTAGTAATTGTTCTTTGTGTACAAAAACTTTCTAGTTTCTGGTATTTTTAAAGCGTATATTCGTGATGTTTTTTGTTGTTTTTATATATATTGTGTTCTGAAGTGCTTTGATCATGTTTTTTTATCTGATTTTTTCCTGTTGGCGCTAAAAAAGCATCGCTAAGAACGATGTATGACATATGTCGTCATACATCGTTTTCTTGGCGACGCTTTCTTGGCGCAACATTAAAAAGTCGCCAAGGGTGGGGTATATCACATCAGTTCCAGAGTTGTTCTCAAGGACGGATCCAGAAAGTATTCAAGGAGGAGGCGATTGATTTCAGATACTTAAACCTTTCTCCCAAACCTCCACCCCCTTTATTGAAGATTGTCTCAAATTAAGTTTTTTTTTGTACTTCCATTGTTTCCATTGCTTTGTTCGCCCCATCCCTTATCTTAACATCATCAAAGGTGTCCCATAATTAAAATGTCAGTAATCCAACGTTATTAAGCACAAAACTTGCAAATGATTGCAGACACGTGTTTCGGTGTTACAAGGAACACCTTTTTCAATGCAAAGAAGTGTGAGCTTTTGGATGAAAAGTCATCCGAGAAAAGCAACACGGTGGAACAGGAGGTAGTATAAATATCAAAAAATAGAAATTAAACAAAACAAAAAAGATAAAATGACACATGGAGACAAAATTTATTATATAATTCCATCAGGAAAAAACCGTTAAGTAATAAATTTTAAAAGAAAACCCATAAACAATGCAAAAAGTCCAAAAATGAAACCACTCTGAATAAATTAGCAATAAATTTACCAGCGGGAAAAACTATGTATGGAAGCAATGTATCAAATGGAGAAATGCAGAAAAAACAGAGTGAAGGATAAACATATTGGAATTAGTTAATCACAAAACGAAATAAGAAAGCAAAAAATGAAAAAATAAAAGTAAGAAATGTACGACGTTTACATAAAAATAATAGAAAATCTAAACCAATTTTAACAAAGGAGTCCACACAGAGGAAAAATAGGGAATTGCAGTAAGATCGTTAACTAAATTAGAACGGTTCCTCAGGATGTGGAAAGATTCCCAAAAATCAAGATCCAACGAATTGGGGCATTTTTGGATAATTTGATAAGAGTTAAAATCAAAAGAGTGATTCGATTCCCAACAGTGTTGAGCAATACTGGATTTATTCAGCTGTTGTTTTCTCACATAGCTTTGATGTTCTTTTAACCGAAATTTCAAAGAACGGCGGGTCTGTCCGATGTATCCGAGTCCGCAATTGCAAACAATTTTATAGATCCCACAGCAATTAAGAGGGTGAATAGAATCTTTAAGAGAAGAGAAAGAAAGTTTATTAATAGGAGAAAATACCACTTGGAATTGGAATCGCTTCAGAATCTTAGCAACCTGAAAACTGATACCAGGGAAGAAAGGCAGAACAACTAAATTCTTAGTGTTAAAAGTTCTATTAAGAACAACATTTTGAGATTTTTTTGCAAAGTTTTTTATAAATGGAATCAACTAAGGTGGGCGGATAGTCTCTATCAACAGCCACAGCTCTTATATAGTTAAGTTCCGCATTAAGAAGCTCAGGTGAAGAACAAATATTCATTGCACGATAAACATATGTGTTGAAAGCTGAATATTTTTGATTAGGAGGGTGAGACGATAATCTATGTGGGGGTAAGGAAACAGCAAAAGGTTTACGATAAACCGTAGTTTCAAAACCGGACTCAGTTCGAGAAACGAGAACATCCAGAAATGGAAGGCAATTATTCTGTTCTTTTTCACAAGAGAATTGAATATGAGGATCAATGGAATTTAAAATGGATAAAGCATCATCAATGCTTAGTTGACCGTGGTTCATAAGAACAAAACAGTCATCAACATAGCGAACATAGAATTGAAACTAGTTTCTGAAACAACTTGACCTCAAAGTAATGCATGTAAATATCACTAAGGATGGGGCTAAGTGGGTTTCCCATTGCCAAACCATCCAACATAGTATAAAATTTGCCATTAAAAACAAAGGAACTTTGCCTTAGACAAGTATGAGTAAGGAAAACTAAATCCTCAATTTCCTTAGAGGTAAAATGAAATTCAGACAGTCTACTCTGAAGGCATAACAATGAACCCTCGACCGGAACGTTCGTAAATAATGAGTTCACATCAAAAGAAACCATAAAAGAATTATTTGGAACGCAATTCTGAATTTTTTTGACAAACTCGATAGAGTTTTTTACAGTGAATACATTATTACTCATAAGAGGAGAAAACACAGAGACTAAATATTTTGCAAGTTTATAAGAAGCCGTACCAATATTGGAAACAATCGGTCTGAAAGGAATGCCAGCTTTATGTACCTTGGGTAAAGCATAAAATCTAGCGCAATTAGCAATAGAAGGAATAACAGAGCGTTTAACATTTATTGGAACAGACTGAACAGACTTGACAGCCGAAGAAATAGTCTTTAACTCATTTTCACTAGGATCTTTAGAAATCTCTAAGTATGGACCAGAAGAAATCAAATCATTAGTTTTGTCAACATAAGATGATTTGTCAAGAACAACAATTTGACCACCCTTGTCAGCTTTAGTAACAACAATATCTGAATTAGAAGTTAAATTCTTTACAGTACGCCGAACAGTATTAGTAAAGACGGGATTGGAAATTCTAGAATTAAAGTCCACATTAGAAGCAATAAGATGCCTAACGCAATCTTTTTGATTGGATGATAAGGCACTAAATTTAAAAGCTTTCTCAATAGGAGCAATAAGCTTAGAAAAAGAAGGTTTGCTGGCCAGAGCAAAGTTATCATTGCATTTTAGAGCATTAATTTGAGAACTATTTAAAGGAACACTTGAAATATTAACGACAACATTTTTATTTACCACTGGTAAATTTTCCGAAGGAACAACTTTCGAATTTCTACAAAGTTTAGCTAATTTCTTTTTCAAAACAACTTGATGATTCTCCGTAGAACGAAGGGTTCTAGACCAAGAAGTTCTATCAACATAATCAAAATCAGAAATAGAATTTGAAATAGCGAGATGCAAATCATAGAGCTCACGTTCAATAAACGAGAGGCGTTTCCTAGTTTCTTGGATCGAAGCTCTAAGTAGAGCCAATTTCGACCGAAAAATAACTTTATCAATTTTTACAGAACGTGGTAAGTTACATTTCAAAGAAATAAAATTCGGAATAACTTTCCTGCGCCTACATTCTTGAAGAAATTTTAAGTGGTTCAAAAAGCGAAACTTCTTAATACGAAGATTGCAAAACCTATTGATTTGAGACATTCCAAAAACAAAATAACAAAGTACATAAGAACAAATTATTATCAAAAATACAAATCAAATTAAAACAGTAACAAGGCAAAAATGAAGCAAAATTCAAAACTACCAAATACAACAAATACAACCAAAATTCAAGGCAAGAAGAAAGAAAAAAGAAAGTAGAATGCAAACGTACGCCCCGTTTAAGCCAACTAAATAAAGAATAAATACCTTTGTGCTGAAAAATTAAAATGTCAGTAATCCAACGTTATTAAGCACAAAACTTGCAAATGATTGCAGACACGTGTTTCGGTGTTACAAGGAACACCTTTTTCAATGCAAAGAAGTGTGAGCTTTTGGATGAAAAGTCATCCGAGAAAAGCAACACGGTGGAACAGGAGGTAGTATAAATATCAAAAAATAGAAATTAAACAAAACAAAAAAGATAAAATGACACATGGAGACAAAATTTATTATATAATTCCATCAGGAAAAAACCGTTAAGTAATAAATTTTAAAAGAAAACCCATAAACAATGCAAAAAGTCCAAAAATGAAACCACTCTGAATAAATTAGCAATAAATTTACCAGCTTGAAAAACTATGTATGGAAGCAATGTATCAAATGGAGAAATGCAGAAAAAACAGAGTGAAGGATAAACATATTGGAATTAGTTAATCACAAAACGAAATAAGAAAGCAAAAAATGAAAAAATAAAAGTAAGAAATGTACGACGTTTACATAAAAATAATAGAAAATCTAAACCAATTTTAACAAAGGAGTCCACACAGAGGAAAAATAGGGAATTGCAGTAAGATCGTTAACTAAATTAGAACGGTTCCTCAGGATGTGGAAAGATTCCCAAAAATCAAGATCCAACGAATTGGGGCATTTTTGGATAATTTGATAAGAGTTAAAATCAAAAGAGTGATTCGATTCCCAACAGTGTTGAGCAATACTGGATTTATTCAGCTGTTGTTTTCTCACATAGCTTTGATGTTCTTTTAACCGAAATTTCAAAGAACGGCGGGTCTGTCCGATGTATCCGAGTCCGCAATTGCAAACAATTTTATAGATCCCACAGCAATTAAGAGGGTGAATAGAATCTTTAAGAGAAGAGAAAGAAAGTTTATTAATAGGAGAAAATACCACTTGGAATTGGAATCGCTTCAGAATCTTAGCAACCTGAAAACTGATACCAGGGAAGAAAGGCAGAACAACTAAATTCTTAGTGTTAAAAGTTCTATTAAGAACAACATTTTGAGATTTTTTGCAAAGTTTTTTACAAATGGAATCAACTAAGGTGGGCGGATAGTCTCTATCAACAGCCACAGCTCTTATATAGTTAAGTTCCGCATTAAGAAGCTCAGGTGAAGAACAAATATTCATTGCACGATAAACATATGTGTTGAAAGCTGAATATTTTTGATTAGGAGGGTGAGACGATAATCTATGTGGGGGTAAGGAAACAGCAAAAGGTTTACGATAAACCGTAGTTTCAAAACCGGACTCAGTTCGAGAAACGAGAACATCCAGAAATGGAAGGCAATTATTCTGTTCTTTTTCACAAGAGAATTGAATATGAGGATCAATGGAATTTAAAATGGATAAAGCATCATCAATGCTTAGTTGACCGTGGTTCATAAGAACAAAACAGTCATCAACATAGCGAACATAGAATTGAAACTGTAGTTTCTGAAACAACTTGACCTCAAAGTAATGCATGTAAATATCACTAAGGATGGGGCTAAGTGGGTTTCCCATTGCCAAACCATCCAACATAGTATAAAATTTGCCATTAAAAACAAAGGAACTTTGCCTTAGACAAGTATGAGTAAGGAAAACTAAATCCTCAATTTCCTTAGAGGTAAAATGAAATTCAGACAGTCTACGCTGAAGGCATAACAATGAACCCTCGACCGGAACGTTCGTAAATAATGAGTTCACATCAAAAGAAACCATAAAAGAATTATTTGGAACGCAATTCTGAATTTTTTTGACAAACCCGATAGAGTTTTTTACAGTGAATACATTATTACTCATAAGAGGAGAAAACACAGAGACTAAATATTTTGCAAGTTTATAAGAAGCCGTACCAATATTGGAAACAATCGGTCTGAAAGGAATGCCAGCTTTATGTACCTTGGGTAAAGCATAAAATCTAGCGCAATTAGCAATAGAAGGAATAACAGAGCGTTTAACATTTATTGGAACAGACTGAACAGACTTGACAGCCGAAGAAATAGTCTTTAACTCATTTTCACTAGGATCTTTAGAAATCTCTAAGTATGGACCAGAAGAAATCAAATCATTAGTTTTGTCAACATAAGATAATTGCTTTTTTTTTTTTGGACTTCAGTTGAAAAACCTTTCTAAGGGAGAGCCCACGGAAGATCATCTAAAGGCGTCTAAAATTGAGTTTTTGGAACTTTGAAAAACTTCCTAAACGAAGCTCCGATGCCTATCATTAAAGTCGTAAGAGAATTGCTACTGTTGCATTTTCAAGACTATAATTTTGAAAAAATTCCATGGAAGATCTCTCGTTTTCGTAACATTATTGAAGATCGACTAAAATTACGGTTTTGGAACTTCAGTCTCGAAAATATGCCGAGGGAGAATGCCTACACCTTGGCTCAAGGAGGGGCGATCGCCACCATCGCCCCTCCCTTGTATCTGTCGTTGATTGTTCTGTGATGTACATTGCAAATTTAGTAGTATTCTGCTTTGGGGGAATCACATATGTTCCTAAATTGTATTTTACTATTACATTTTTAATTCTAATTTTACAGAAAAAATACTTTTTGTCACTATTATTTCAATTGTTCATTTATATTTACTATTTTTTTTTAAACAATGAAGAGTTTCCATTTTTTCTTTGTTTGTTGCATCGCTAAAAGGAAATTGGTGGCCCCACTTCTGAAAAACTGGGGGGTGCCTTCCTTGGCGTCGGTCCTGCTTTTGTTGTATGCCTCTTGTTTTGAAATTATGTCGATGCATATCATGATGTAATGTTTCTTTTTCAGGTAATTCCTCTGGATTGCCACCTATAGCCAACATTGATTATTCTTGTTTTGATGAGTAAGTGTATAGGTACCAGTTTGGATATTAGTGTATAAAATCTTTGACCTGACATGCTGGGAAAATGAAAGATTATTTATCAAATATTCTTTGGTTTTGTATGTGACTTGAGAATGGATTGCCTGTATCAGCCACTACATTTTGCCAGAAATCCAGAGCCGGCGTTAGGACAGTTAGACCAAAAGGACACGATCCGGCCCCGTTAATGAAAAGAAAAGCGCTCTAAAAAAATCTCCCCCCCCTCCCTCCCATAGATAAACATGAAAAATAAATAATGAAAACTCAAACAAACTCAACTATGATTAACTGATATTTAATTTGGGAATTTGGAAACTTTCAGTCTGATTAATGGAGTAGCTGAGGTTCCTGAAGCTTTTTGTAGTCCCTATTCAAGTCAGCAAAGTATATTTCCTAAACTACTGGTCTCAAACTTCCTGAAGAAAAAAATTCAAGCATATGACTAGTTCAACATTTTAAAATCCCTATCCAAGGCCTTATAGAATGTACCCTATAACCTCCTGTCAAAAGAAACTAGGTAATGGCAGTGATGCCCAGCCCCCCTCCAAGAGCAAAACCCACTCCCTCCTGAAAAAATCCTCCTAAAAAACTTCAATGTCACAGACTGCGTCATGACCCCCCCTTCTCCCCAGGTGGGCACCCAATATAGAAATTACTAATGATTATCGGAAATTAGTATAGTGAACAATAACATATACAAGGATCAAGGGACCCCATCCCCGGACTTTATTATTGCATGGGCAATGCAAAATTGATCCGAGGTCTCAAAATTTTTGGCACTGAAATATTTACTTTAATCTTTTTTTCTTTATTTGTTCCTATATTAATAGTTCAGCATTTTGGGGAAAAGTATTCTGATTTTGTCAATTTGACCAAGCTTCTAAGGGCGTTTCCCTTGTAATAGGAGCTGGACTACATTAAGCCAGCATTTTACATTACTTTACTGTAAGTTCAACAGCAGTGGCGGCGATTTGGGGGTTTGGACAACCGCGGCCCCCCCTCACTTTTTATGAGAAATTTATTTTATTTTCCAATAAAAGAACCAAAACTATAAATAACAAAAAATGCAGAAATGTTAATGTTTTTAAAACATAATTATTTGTTTTACTTTGTACATCAGTTTATGAAACATTCTTAGCACAATCAGCAACTTTTAGTTTATGTATTCGTTGTTTAGATATTAGGAAATCAATTGTTTTATTTAAATAAGGTATTACTTGGTTTCATGAAATTGTTACCAAGTGTTTGTGACATCTCAAAATACTTTGAGATAAATACTGTAAGTCTAATTCATGTCTAAGTTTCTTTGAGGGAAGTTATTGCAAGGGTGCACCCCCCTAAATATTGCAAAGACCCCCACAAAGCAAGAGCCCCCAAATGGAAAAAATGCCCCTCAAAAGCAACAACACCCCTAAAAATTTCAATAGCACAGTTTGTGCCATGACCCCCTCCCCCCCCTCCCGGGGAGGCCCCTGGGTTATTATGTGCATAATTCATCAAAATCTTAAGAAAAACGTGAATTAAGTCGTAAATTTTCATCAATTTCCACTTATCTCCTCTCCAAACCAGCCCTAACAAAATTGTGTACTTTTTTTTTCATTTTTTGCTGCCATTCTCCTCTCTCCCCCCCAAATTTGGGTTTTCAATTCCCCCCATTCCCTATTTTTTAATTTTTTTTTTGCTCCCCCACTTTTGAGCCCAATCTGTTCAACAGCATTATGAGCTTTAATAGAATTACTTTTTGACAATGTATAAAATATTTGAGCAAAAATCTTGTTTGTTTATACTTGAATATTTTATTTTGCTTCTATATATTTACATACTTCATTTTCCTAAGTACAAACATACAGTACCAGCTGCTTATTAAAATCACAATCGTTCTGAGGGCATTTGATTTATATTACAACTGATTTTATGAACTGGCATATCTATACTTAAAAAAGTAAAAGGTTTTAAAGTTTCAATACTCTAAAAAAGAAATGAAATACTATATTTGAAGGGCACAGGGCAGAAATGTAACAAGCCACAAGGAGTGACTTTTCAATCAAAATTTCTGTTTCTCATAACAAAAATTGAAATAAACATGACTATGTATTACGTCATTTGGAGGAAAACATATCTGATTTTAGTATTGTAGAATATAGAATGTATAAAGCCTTTGAAAAATTCTAAAAATTTATGTTGGAAATTGGTCAACTAAAAAATTTACATCATGTGGCATATCACAATCTTGCCCCGAACCATTCATTTGTATTTAATATTAAGTGTTTCAAATACAATTTACTTTCTAACTAAACATGTTTTTTTTTGTATAAGGTCTTAAAACATCGGCATATTGCTGCTTGATATATATTGAATTTGAAATTAAAAATTTGTCGTCATTTGAAAGTTTAAAAAAGTTCTAGTAATTTTCTGCATTTACCACTTTTTTGCTCTAAAGCAGTGATTCTCCATGGACCATTAGTAGTCCTGCAAACGGCATCTATTAAGAGAGCAAATTTAGCGCTCTTAATTACTCACGATCTGAGACCTACTACTTAGTGCGGACATACTTGTAGAATTTATTATGTCAGTTGTAAGTTTCAATATAATTATGTTTTTTTTTTTTTTTCAATTTTTATCATTTTTACTATCCACAAGCTTCGTTTTATAAAATGGTGGCGATAATGATTTTATTAAAGGATAGTTTTAGTATGTTTTGATGTAGCAATGATTACGTTTCTTCCAGATTTGAATTTAAACAGTGACTGATTTTATAATCCAGTGACTTTGTAAATGGCAGTTACTGTACTTTTTTTTTTTTTAAATAATTCACTCAATGAATAACTGAATGTTGCTTGTTTGAAAAATAAATTGCTTAATATTTTATTATTTGTTTAAGTCTTATTTAACATTTTATTTTGTAAGTTTGTTATTTTAAGACCCTGAAGCATTTATAAACTTTATTATTAACCTTCATTTGAAAAAACATCTGGAATTGCTAAAATTGAAGGGCTACATGTTTTGATAAATTTGTTCATTATTTAAAGGTTTTTTTTTTTTCATTTTACGGATTTTTGTGCAAAATAACTGAAAGACAAATGATTTATAGAATATTAATTGATTAATTTAGTGATTGAAATGTTTTAAGATTTAAATTTCATGATTTCTAAAAAGAGAAATAATAATAATAGTAACTACTAATTATGAGAACTATTCTAAAAATATCTAATAATATTGTTAACTTTGTTATCCAAACTTGTGTTCATTGTCTTTATTTTTTTTCATTCAAGAACATTCCAGATGCCACACTTCAGTTATCCTTTGAAAGGTCAACTGATAAAACACCAACACACTTGAAGATTTTAAGCTACGGGATAAGAAAACTCTCCTTAATTCTCTGGGACTAGAAGTAAGTAAAACTGATTGGATATTAGAGGTGCAACACCACTGTTCAAAACTGAAACATCAATGGTGTTGGTATATTAACCCAAAATCATCTAATGTTATAAAAGCATGGACCTGTGCCGCAGTTACACATTGGTGTCTGCCAACATTTGAGGTGGGCACCATTTTGGGAACAAAAGTTAAACATTAGATTAGTACATCAATTCTATATCATTAGAAATGGAGATTAATTTTCATAATGAATTGTAATTAAAACTTTTTATTTTACTGTTTTGCATGTAGCTTTGGTATTACAGTAGACGCCGCTTAACGTGAGCTTGATTAATGTTATCATTCGCTTAACGTTATCAGAATCGCAAAGTACCCGAACACTTATATATTAACTTAAGAAAAGTTAGAGAAAGTTGGGATATTGTAATGAGTGCCTTTGTTTATTGTTATCACTTTTTCATAAACTTTCAATGTCTTCCTCTTTTTTGTTCCTCAATCAACAGAAATACAAAGACAAACCCTGACAAGTAGTTTCCGGGAACCTTCTTATTAGTTACGCAGAAGAATTTTTCCCTGCTGAGTTACTTTAGCAACTTCACTCTAAACTGTCAAACATTTTAGCCATGGAGAAAAAGCACAAGGATTTAAAAGTCAAGGAAGAAATTGACATTTTAAAAACATTTTGACAGTTTAAACCGTAATGATTTAAAGAAATGCTGCAGAACTGAATATTTCATTATTTTATAAGCTACTAAAACATCTAAATGAGATTGACAACAAACTGAATCTATATAAAAATTTAAACAACAAGCGAAACCGTGCTGATCTTTTTTTTTTTTTAATGGGCAAAAAAGATTTTAATGGTCATTTTTTTTTTAAATGTTGCATTGAGCAGATGGTTTAATCGGTAGATAAAAAGATTTATTTCATTCTGTTAATTTAGTAATTAATGATTTAAAACTAAAAATCGCAGTCTTTTATTGTCAGGCCGAGAACTTTTCACCTTTTGCCTTGGCATTCAGGAGAAACAACTTTTGTATTATTTTCAATTGCATGCCATGCTTTTTGAGCATTGTTCCATACAGCGATGGCTTTTAAAGGTACCTACTCAATCTTTTATTGGATCTACCTCAGGCAATATTTCACCAATTTTCCCTTTTAGATCTTCTTTGATGAAGCGCTGCATAAATTCAATACAATGTCACCCAACTTGTTGCTCAAAAGGTGTATAAGTGTGTTCCGTCCCCTCCCCCAGCTCTGCATTTAGTTGAGACATTGTAACTTTAATTTGTAGTTGTAAAAATAAATATTTCTTAATTGAAAAAAAATCATTTTGTGACTCCTGGATTCTTTTCGGGTATTGTTATCAATCGTTTATTGTTATCATACTATATTTGTTTTCAAAGTGATCACAAGCAACGCCTACTGTATTAAATACCAGACAAAAGGAATTTTGTGTTGCAATTATTGTATGGTTTAAAAGCAAGAGTTTGCATACGTGCGGCATAAACACCAATGAGATCAACACACAAAAATACTAAATTGTATTAACAACTAAAAAAACTTTAAGCTCCCAAAATTTCAGACCTCCAGTGTGATAAAAATTTTTGCAGCCGTAGCCTAAACATGGCAATTTGTTTTGCAGTGATCCACCATTTTGGAACACTTTTTGGGGGATCTTAAATCCTCAAAATATTTGTCTCGGAAGCTAAAAATTTACATAGGTAAGTTTCAAAGGCATGTCGTCCATTCTATAAAATTTGATCCAATTTGGAGGTGGCCAGGTCTGTTGATGTAGAATGTCTTCGTGTATTTTAAAATATTTTTTTTTTTTGTGAATTTCATTACTACATTTTTTTTTTCTAGATTTGGGATGCTGTTAAAAGTGGAGCTGCTCTAGAAAACCCTTGTGTTTTGCAACGTTTGCTTTGTTTTACTTTTGCAGTAAGTTGTATCAAAGAAAATCTCGTAGTTTCAACTACTTTTTTTTTCTTTTTGATTTTTTAAAGTTTATTATTAGCTATGTTTTTTAATGAATGCCATTAAAGAAAATTTAAATCTTTGCTATATACTGCCTTAGTAGTTAATTTTTAAACATTTTTGTATTTAGGATTTGAAGAAGTATTATTTCTATTATTGGGTAGCATTTCCTGCATTTACTCTTCCCGAAGTGAAAAGGAAAGAAAATTCCATAAAAGTTGATGAATATTTCAGTTCTGAACAGGTTGGTTTTATTGCTTTTCCTTAGTATGAAAGATATTTTCTCATTAGTACGTTTGTTTTACCGTTTGTCATATAATGTAATAAAATGACCTAGATAAACATAGACGAATATGAGAATGCCGTTATCAGAAAGTTTTAAAAATTTGCAGACAGGTTTGAAATTTTTAAGAAAATTTCTTCATTGAATGGCATCTGTTACTTGCCATTTTTGTGCTTCCTCCCACTCCAGTTAATGCTTTAAAAAAGTAAGTATAATTGGACACAAAAAAAAAAAACACTCTAGGGTTGGATAGTGACACTCCCCACTAACATATTACTTTACATTTTTGCTGTTGCCGGCAATATAAAACTTGGAAGGCGAAAGCACAGTTTTATATTTTATCTAGGTTTGGTCATAGACTCTTTTTGCTTCATTTTTTAAAAATGCATACCTAAATAATTTCACATATATGTTGTGTATAAAGCAGTGCCGGATCTAAGAAGTTTCCAAGGTAGGGCAAAGCTTCAAAATGCCTCCCCCCCCCCCATCAAAAACACATTCATCTTGCTGTAAATTTTTGTCTATTGAGTTGCATCGGCTGATGAGCTCTGGATTCACTCTTTTTCTATTCCTACTTAATAGCTGTCTGCATTTTTCCTTTTTATCATCATTTGTTATTTGTAATTCTGTTTGCTTAATTTTATATTTACTTGGCTTTTTAGTTTTGCTGCGTTGCGCATCTATGGGCTCTTGATGTGGTCTTTTCAATATTTTTCACTTTTATTATTATTTATATATATATATATATATATTATATACAGGGGCAGCAAATAGGAAAGTCGAGAGGGGGGCGGTCGCACATCCAAATTTTTTGAGAGGAATGATAAAAAAAAAGAGCAAATTCAATTTACATAAATCGCAAACCAATGTTCATGAAAAATAAATCTTGCTGGTTCTCCGTAATGGTTGAAGAAACTCGACATATCGACATATTTTCAGACATGAGCAAGTGTTTTCCGTTTTTTTTAAATAATTAGAAATTCATCAAGCATTTAACGGCCTTTTGAGAACAGAAAAAACTGACGAAGAATCATGGTTAATTTTAACCAAAGGCATAAACCTCACGTAGGCTAAATATTTCATTCTTGTGTGCTCTGTGTAAAGACGGTTATGAGAGGCCCCATACAGTGGTGTGGCTGCATGATTTTCACTAAAACATGCTTTGGTATTTTACATTCATTGTTATGCTATTTTAATTGTGTCTGTTTAATGAGTGTTTATCACTTTCTTCTGCTAGAAACACATTTCAACTGCGTCTTAAATATACATACTATTTTTGAAAAAAATATCTCACATCAACAAATATCTTTTCTGTGGGCTTCTAAAACAATGCAATCTCAAGGTGATACAAGAGGGTCTTCAAGAGACAACACAAGATGACCTTTAATATCATAAAAACTCTTCTCGATAATTTCAAAGCAGTACTTTAGAAAACAACTCTTTCAATAATGAAGAAGCTAATGTCCTTTATTATGTCTTCATATGAATTTTTATTCATTTTGTTTGTATTGTGGAGAGTTTTTGAACACTGCTTTACTGTATCAAAACATCTTCTATCAGCTAACCTTAATTTTTGGACTGTTCAAACTTCAGTTTAAGCTACAATTGAAACTGTTAATAAATTTCAGGTGAATGTATATTACAACCAAGCGTGGATCTTTTCAAAAAAAAAACTTTTACTCCAAGAGAATTTTAAAAAGGTGCAAAGAATATTCATATGAATTTAGAAAAGGTGACCAAAATACACATACAATACACAAATACACAAAATACAAAATAATTAGATTCAGTTTCTAATGAAATTAACACAAGATTTGACGATTAATAGTTTCCGTTATTGTTGGCTCTATTTTATTTGGATTGGATGTTGAAAACAAAAAATAAACTGTTTCAATTATTAGTAAAATTTATAGGCAAGAAGAATTGTTTAGAGAGTAGTCTAGCATAGGCTATTCAATGATGAAAAATGAAGATCATCACAATTTTTAAAGTTACTTTGGTGATTTTGAAGAGCAAGATACGAAAGGTGTGTTTTCAGACGTAACTTTGTTACTTCAATAATTTTTCTACTATTCCAATCAGTTCAGCTAGTAGAGAAAAATCATTTTGTGTTTCAGGAGGTTGGAGTATTACTTTCAAAGCATAATGTGGAAAAGAACTTTGCTGAAAAAAGAGCATAACACTGGGCACTGCTTGATTAGTATCAAGATTTCCTGTTCTTTCGTATTTTAAAAATTAAGCATCAAAACTTTATTAAAAGGTGAAAACTAATATCAAAATACTTTGTATGATAACATATTATAAAAACAAACTACAAATTTTGTCAGAAAAATTTAATTTGTATTTGAACCCTAATTTTTATTAATTCTAAACCCATATTATGATTACTTGCTGTTAGCCAATATGTCTTTTGGTTCCATACTGAGGTAATTCATGTTTAAGAAAGTCGACCCCCCAAATGAAATGCTGAAATGCCGCCCCTGTATATATATATGTGTGTGTGTGTGTGTTAAAACAGAGATATGCCATAACACAAATTGCAATTAAAAACCCTCTCCCCTTTTTTTCCGAAAACGAATGCAGTATTCAGATTGCTTTATTTTTAATCTTCTAATTTTCGCCGCTTAGTCCAGAATCTGACAGCACACGTGTTAAAAAAATTTGAGTAGGGAGATTTTTTTTTTTTCAAAAATGTTCAATTGGTGTCCGACAAAGTATTTTGGACTTGGTTGGACATCTTCCACCAGGTACATTTTCTAAACTGGACGTCATCAAAGTAAAAAAAGTACAGTAAGTAAAAAGCTAATATCTAATATAATCTAAAATGTATACTTTAAAAGTTTTGTTCAAGTTGTTTGTAAACCTTTGCTACTACACTTGCAGAAAAGAGCAACAGATATTTTAAGAAGGCACACTTGAAATTTTCCCTATCTGATAGGGGGGTTGGGGACTCTCTCCCGGAGAAATTTTTGAAATTATAGTCCTAAGAATGCAGGTTTAGAGTGTCTCTGGTTATGTTACGGAGAGGAATTTTTTATGAGGACTTCTGAGGAAATTTGTAAAAACTGAAGGTTGAAAAATGCTATTATAGGCAATATTTCTTGACGTTAGTTAAAGGGAGGGGACTTGGGGGCTATTTCCAATCTTTTTTTTTTTTGAAAGCTAGAGTGAAATTGATCATCCCAAAACGCAGTTACCGACAAACTTTGATGATGTTAGGGAAGGGGCTCTGAGGATCTCCTCAAAAAACGTTTCGAAATAGAAGTCCCAAAAGCTAAAGTTTTTAAGTAACATTTAGTGATACTGGGAAGAGGGGTTTAAAGCTCTCCCCTTTATTTATTTATTGGAATTGTAGTTTTTTCATTTTCAGATTTCACACGGGAGCATCAGCTCCCTCTATTTTAAGGGGACTGCGTGCTAAGCACTGCATACAATTGTCGTTTTTAAAACCCAATTTTGGACGAGTTGAATGGAATTAGCGAAAGAAGGTTCGAGGGCCTTGTTCGGCAATTTTTCTGGAATTGAAGTATGAAAAACGTGACTGTGGACCACATTTAGTAACGTTTGGGGCTCAGCAGTTTTTCAAAATTGTATTTCCTAAAAAAGCAATCTCAAACGATTTTCGATGTTGTTAGAAGGCGAGATCACGTGGAATTTTGCGAAATTGAAGCCCTGGAATCGAGATTTGAGATGCTCTCAAATAGTTTTGGCTGTTGGAAGGGGGCATCCAAAGTGTTGCATTTTTAAAACTTTAGATTTTCCTGCAACATTCTATACTTTTTCCTATTAAAATTATTTCGTTTTCCCAAGGTGCGTTCTCTTTAACAATATAGAATGTTTTTGAAAAATTAATATACTCTCCCTTTTGGGAAGGGGTGGGCCATGTGCCTCCCCCTCCCCCTTGGTTGCAGCACTGTCATTTGGGTCTAAGCTAATTGTCAATAAAATGTCGTTGAAGGTTTGGGTTAAAATAAGATCTTAATCAGGGTTCGTACGCTCCTTCAAAACTCCTCCAATACTCCTTCATTCAGGAAATTTTCCTAAAGGACCCTTCAAACTCCTTCATTTTGGTTTTAATTCCTTCAAAACTCCTTCTTTTTTAGTTCAAGACTACATAATTTTTCTCTATGACAGTGACTTAAAATACTTCAATTGACAACTTAACATATTCACTAGGGCAAAGGTATCTTTACGATTTTGATGTAGTAATTTCATATATTTATTATTTTCATAAAAATGTGATTTACAAATTGAGCATAGGAGTCATAAAAGTCGAAGGTGAAAATATTATTAGATGACTAAGACATTTCATAAGTGAAGTAAAACATGCTTAAATGGTGCTTAGCTATTTTTTCAAGTTTTATAACTATTGCTTTTCCCTCCACCACACTCTCAGCAGCAAAAGTCAGTTTGTCTAATTATTATTTAAATATTTCAAAGTACATAAGTAGATGTACTATATTAAGCAATTGTGTTAAAGAAAAGAATTGTTTAGTAAATCGCAGTTCTGACAATGTAAAAAGGGTCATCCATGTTTGATGTCATAACTTGAGAGGGAGCCGGGTTCATGAAATTGTGACAAGGGTACGAGAAAGAGTGATAAAAAGTGACATCACACAGTTGTTACAACACTATGTTATGACATGTGACGAGGAGTAGTAAGGTGAAGTGTGACATTTTGTGACAAAGGGGGTCAAATACGATGAATAAAAGTGCAACACCATTTAAGGACAGCCCATTAGTACTCCTTCAAAATCTCATTTTACTCCTTCAAAACTCCTCCAAAAATCCTTCATTTTATTTCTGAAATTGAGTATGAACCCTGTTAATATATGATCCTTAACATTTATGTTAGTAAGCAGGAAATTCTCAGTGTCAATGTTCTTAGCTTGATTCAGCTATAATCTAAGTCAGGGGCGGCATTTCAACATTTCATTTGGGGGGTTGAGTTTTTTAAATGTGAGTTATCTCAGTTTGGATTAAAATACATATTGGTTAACAAGCTAGGATCATAAAATGGATTAAGTATTTATAAAAAATAAGGCTATTAACAGAGTTTGAATATTAATTAATAATGTTTTATTTGATCATAAATTATTCCTGAAAATATTTTGATATTAGTTTTTACCTTTCAGAAAGTTTTAATGTACGATTTTTAGAATCTGGAAATCGTGTTACTTTATTCCATCAATATGCAATGTCGAACTTTTTTGCCAATACAACTAAAGATGAAAGTCTTTTTTGTTCCATTGTGCTCAGAAGATAATTTTCTAACCTCCTAATGCACAAAAATGATCTTTCACAACTAGCTGAGCCAATTGGAATGTTTGAAAAACAGTTGAAGCTACAAAGTTAGAAAACACATCTCTTAGATTTTTCTCTTGAAAATAACCCAGGTAACTTTGAATATTGTGCTATTCTTCGTTTTTCATCATTGAATAGTATATTGGCTATTTGCAAAACAATTCTTCTTGCTCAGTGCTATAAATTTTACTTATAATTGAAACATTTTATTTCTCTTTTTATATAACCTATCAATATAACATTGAGCTTAAGGCCAACAATACAGATAAATCTTATAATCAAATGTTATTTTAATTTTATTTGAAACAATCGATTATCTGATACAAAATACTAATTCAATTTTATGACTTTGTATCATCATGTTGATTTTTGTCACCTTCTAAATTCATTTAGATTTTTTTCAGCCTTTTTAAAATTGGCGCGAATTAAGATTTTTTTTAAAGTTTTGCTCTTGGTTGAAATATACATCCACGCAAAATTTATTAACTGTTTCGACTGTAGATTTAGATGAAGCATGGACAGTCCGAAAATTATGGTTAGCGGATTGAAGATGTTTTGATAAAGTACAGATTTTTTTTTTTTAACTCTCCACAATACAAACAAAGTGAATAAACATTCAAACTAAGTCATACGCATGTAAAAGGGTGTCGGCTTTTCCTTGAAAGAGTCGCTTTCAAACTGTCCAACATTAACAAGGAGGGTTTTTATAAATTTAACTTTTGAAGAATATCTTGTGTCACTCAGAAATGACAAAGTTAAAGAGTAACCAGAAAAGGCATTAGTTGATGAATGACTTTTTTAAAAATAGTGTGTCTTTTGTAAGAATTTTCTATAAATGTATACAAAGCATTGGGTTGCTGAAATGTCTTTCTACCAAAAGGAATCAGTGTTCTCTCACTAACTAAATATACATTTAAAATATGAGCGTAACAACGTGCGCAAAATACTAAGGAATTTCTTGTAAAATCGTGCAGCCACACCACTGGTCCTCTCATAACACTGAATGCACAAGTATGAAATATTTAATCCACACAAGGAGATTACTTTTTTAGTTGAAACAAACTGATTCTCCATCACTTTTTTCTACTCTGAAAAGGGCTGCAAATGATTTACAATTTTCTAAGTTACATCCAAATAGCAAAATCTGCTTGTGTAGTAGAAATGTCTCAAGATTCATCGACTATTATCGAGAATCAGTGGGCGTGTTTTGTACAAAAAAAAAAAAAAAAAAAAAACCTTTGGCATATCGTCGCTCCAGAGCAACAGTAGGATATCTTAATGTTATTTCTGGGATTAAATGTCTTAGTGTTGCTCTGAGGCGACGATATGGTCGCTGATTTGCAATTTACGTAAACTAAATTTGCCCATTTCTTATCATTCTGTGCAAAAAATTTGGGGGTGCAACTGCCCCCTATTTGCTGCCCCTGATCCAAGTTAATCTAAATACTATTGACAGAATGACCTTCTTCGTAATACAGTGAAACCTGTGTAAGTTGACCACGTGCGGTGCAGAACTTTCGTGGTCAACTTAGACAGGTGGTCAACTTATAGAGGGTAGTAATGAAAACATTTTTTTTTTTGTCATTTCTTGTCCATGCATTCATTTTTTAACTAATTATAATAAACATTAAACTCACTTTCATTGTTTAACATTACTTTAAAACAATAAGAAAAAAAAAGTTGTTTCAATATTTTTAGAGATTATTACCAGAATGACGCGTTAAGTATCATACAAATTTAAAATTTCTGCAAATTGATCAAAAAAAAAAAAAAAAAGAATTGCCCCATTGCTTATGAAAAACTACTTACTTGATATTAACAATTCCTAAAGATTCATAACAAGTCAAAAGTGACTCAAATTCTTCATTTGATTTTTTCTTGTACATTTGTGTCCATGGCAATCTACTTTTCAACAAAATGACTCCTTATTGAAGTTTGGCGAATTTTCTGGGACTTTCATTAGCCCAATGTTTTTCGATGGAAACATAAATATTCATAGGTTTTTCTAAAATGTCTGGTTACTTATTTCAGGCATAACTGATGAAACTTTTAGTACAATCTAATGCTTTTGCCTAGTGGTCAACTTACAAAGGGTTTTTTACAATACTCCAAACCAAATTTGGTGTTCATTAGTGGTCAAGATAGACAGGTGGTCAAGATAGAGAGGTGGTCAAGTTACAGAGGTTTTCCTTCATTATATAAGATAGGTCTAATTCCGTTCCTTACAAAAGCGGTCAACTTAGACAGGTGGTCAACTTACAAAGGTGGTCAACTTTACAGGTTTTACTGTGCCTAAACTAAGTATGCTTCTGCTATTTTAATGCTTTGTTGTGTAATACCGGTCAGATGTTACACCAAAATCTCCAAATACTTATATTTTATACTTGCATAATAAATACTACAGAACAAAGTTAGCATTATTTTTTTCTTCTTTTATTTTGGGGACAAGACTGTTTCCCTTCTTTTTGCACCCATGACAGAAAGCCATATGTTTACTCGCTGGTGCTTGCAAATACCTTCAGCAAAATTTACAGGCTCACCCCCCCCCCCCCCCCGGATTTTAGGAAAAGGACATGTTAGAGCATTTGTAAAGGAAAATTTTAAATTCTCTTTTATTCTTTTCTTTCTAGTTTCGATTTTAAATGTTTAATATTTCTTGCATTTTCTGAATTTTTTTTAAATAAGCCTATTTTTCCTGCCGGAAGCACCTGGGGCTGGACTAGTGCCCCCAAGAGGGCGTCAACGTGGACTCTCTAAGCTCTTTGGGAATCCAGGTTTGTGCAAAAAGCGGAAGACGCAGAGGTTCAGCTGCGCAAGAAAAAAAAAGCGGAAGTCACGCATGTTCAAGGGTAGAAAAAAATAACGAAGGGCAAACAGGTTTGAGCCCCCCCCCCCCTCCGTAGATCTAGCTCTGGTATAAAGTGTTTGTGGCTTGCTATAACATTTCAGTAATTTTCACTCACCAACTTTTTTTCTTGTTGTTTTAAATTTTAACATCTTGCTTAAATACCATGTAAACTTAAATAGCTCTTTCTAAAAAATGTACCACCCTTTGTCATGTAACTAATCGAAATGAAAATCTTGCTACCGTAACCCCGAGTAGTTTTCATGGTAGTCTGAATTTAAAGTTTAAGACATTGAAATGCAGATTTTCCTTAGACTCTGGTTTAATTAATATTACTAGCTGGGTTGCATAGCATTGCTTGGTCTAACTTGAGAATAAAAGTTGCATCAAGTGTTTCAACAATTAAGCTTAAATTAAAGAAAAAATATAGTGTAAAATTTCAATAATGAAAATCCTTATATTGCTCATAAACAGTAGTGATGATCATCTGTGGCATAATTTCATGCATATTCTGGGCCCTTGAATGGCAATATAACAAGAGTTTCCCTGTGTATGAACTTTATTTGAAGCTACTTAACTTTTTATTTACTTATCAAAAAATTACTGCAGAGCAAAGAAATCATGAAACAACTCCTCATTTATTAAATTAAATGTAATAGCTTAAACACTACTCCTTAAATTAAAAAAAGTGATACATTTACAAATAAGTATTCTTTTATTAAAATTTAGATTTTAGCTGTGGTTATTGAAAAGAAAATTTTTTTGAATGTATTTATCTATATATACATCATTTTGCATTTGTTAATCACTTATATTTTGTTTAACAATATTTATATAGCTAACTCAATTTTTGGAATCATATGATGGACTTTCAAGTTGCGATAAAAGTGCATTCCTTATACATAGGGATGAAAAAGGAAATTGTGCCACTTTTTTGTTACATGATTTCAATGAATTGAAAAGCAAGCCAGGAAAAGTATGTTTTGTATTGAATATTTATTCTTAAAATTCTAGTCTTGTTTTTTGAACCGATTCTTTTCAAAGGCAAGCCGCAAAATGTTAAAATTGCATGCTCCCAAATTTCATTATTGCAATTATAGTTTTGTTCTGCTTGTTTCCAGATTATCCTTGGTTTTGCAGATCCTTCAACATTAGAAAGTCACCCTGGTTGGCCACTAAGGAATATTTTATACCTGGCTGCTTATCACTGGTGAATTTCATTTCTTGTTTTAATTTTATGATTGTGCTCAAAATCATTGTGAAAAAACTTTTAATTGTTCCTCAAATATTCAAAATAGTTCATCATGATAGATTAAAATGTTTAGTTTAGATTACACAATCATTAGTGTCAGTCATAAAAATATCTTTACAAAGAATAAATTTTAGTAAGATACTTCAAAAAAGGAAGTTATTCTTGACTGTTTACTGTTTTATTTATTTTTCAATCACATCTTAAAAAGTCAAAAGGTTTGTACACTAAATTCAACTTTTTAAAGTTTTCAAAATTTTCCAGGTACCGCAGTAAAATATTCGCAAAATATGATACTTGCTTAAAAGTTGGAAGTGGTAAAGATTCTTCATTGAAATCTGCGCCAGCAGACTCTCAATGAACTACTTACATAATCGCTTCATCATAGAACAAGGATTCACATGTAGTAACATTTTCTTCAATCACAATATTCAAGAATTATTTAACTTTTGCCCTGTTCACATCAACAAAGCTTTCAAAATAACTTTGTTATCGTAGATATTTATGAAACCACAACTCATAAAGCAGAGTATTACAAAAAAACTGGGGCAAGGTAGTTTCTGTCTTCGACCCAATTTCTTTTGCCTTGAGTTCAGTTTGGATTGCTTTTAAACGTCTTTTTATCCTAAAAGCACAATTATTTGAGTCACCCAGAAAATAAAGGCTACACTTTTTCAACTTTTATCAAAATTTTTAATTTCTTAAAGATGATTAAGAATGAATTCTCAACGAAATTTTAGATCTGCAGCCACAGCGAAAAGTAGCCCAATCGGCTACTTTTCATGCAATCTTGCGGAACATTATTGTAAAGAAATTGTCCTCCTCCTACAAGCTGATAAGTAAAGCAAGGTGTAAAAGAAAAATTAACTTTATTTTTATTTTTACTGAATTTTATTTTTCCTAAAATGAAACTTTGGGAAAAACTTCGACCTGAAACAAATTCATTCGGGATGTGGATACAACTTAGTATTGAAAACACTAAATCATGTTAGGACCAAAGGAAAACTTCAAGATAAATGGATATTCGAGTTATAAGGCTTCAAGTTATCGAGAGTCGACTGTATTTATTTATTCTTATATCAAAAAAAAAAAAAAAATTGTAAAATAAGTTTCATGTAATTTGAACTACAAAACCCGTGCAGACTTACGTCTGGCTATTAACCCAAAACTTGTGCGTTAGGCCGAAAAAAAAGAACTTTTTTTCAGAAATTCGAAATTTCATGTTGATATAAATGTTGCCCCTATCGAGAAACCCCACATGTACCAGAAAAACATTTATCCAAGTTTAAAACACATAGGTATCACACACAAGACCTAAAGTTTATAATTTACTTCTTGAAAAATTGAATCATTTCATCATTGAACCATGATGGAATGAAGTTTCATTTTTTTAGTTTACCTTAATAAATATCGTTTAGTAATTGCATTATTAAGACGTTTTTTTAGTTTTTGCCATTCATAACCAGTTTGTTAAATAAAGACACACATGTTTATTTAAATTAGTATACTATTATTTCTGTTTTTTTATTAAGTGGCAACAGTTGATATGTTTGTTAGAACAGCTAATTTTTAAAATAACTATTAGAAGTTTTGATAAGAAATATTAAGTAGAATCAAGTATATGAATGGACAAAATTATAAACATTTAATGTTGTATCTAATATAGTTTCTGGCCTTGACAGGACAAAAACTAGTTTCTACGGGCAGAAAGCTAACGCTGATCAAAAAGAGCTCATTTGCCTCCATCTGGAGACACCTGGGCGTCAAAATCTCTTGACATCCACACCTTAATGGTGGCACATGACAGACTGGATGCCATATTGAGAGATCACACTAGGTCTGCAAAAGGCCAAAGTCCAATACAGCCCCATTAGAAAGGAAAAAAGAAAAACTTTTACGCATAATAAGAAGCATTAGTCAGCATCAGAGGAGGCAATTGGGACTGAAAGGGGGTGGGTAGTACAAAATTTTGCTAGGGCTGTTTTGAAAGCAAATGAGTCGTAATTGATGTAAATCTAACAACTTAACCCATGCTTTTATTAAGATTTTGATGAATCTTGTACACAATAACATTCCCCGAAGAAACATGTAGACATGAATTAGGCTTACATTATTTACTCCAAAGTATTTTGAGATGTCACAAATACTTCGTAATAATTTCATTCAACAAGTATGGCTAGTTTAAGTAAAACAGTTCATTTACTAATATCTAAACAATGGATACATAAACTAATTAATTTTTCATTTCAATAGAACTCTTATTGTCTTTCAATAACTTGATGTAATGGGGGGATAATGTTATCATACGCCAAGATTGGTGATAACAAATGATCTTGTAATGTTGTTTAAATTAGGTGGCAATTTATTTTTCATTTTAAAAGTAGTTTTAATGTGATTTAATTGCTTAGTTTAACTACTTGTCAGATTGATATAATTTTAATTGGAATTTTCTTAATGTGTTTCTGTATATTAAGATTCTGTTTTACTGGGAATAGCACCATTAATTTAAAAATTTTTAGGATGCATCATCAGAAAGATTGGGACATTTTGTGCTTTAGAGAATATTTCAAAGATGGAAAACGTCATTTTCATCATAGTTTTGTGATTTCTGTTCATCTGAACGAAATTGACAATGCAGGTTACATAATATTTCATTATACTCCTATGAATAACTAATTTTAAATAAGTAATCTGTTTGTTTTGTTTTGTTTGTTTGGTTTTTGTTCTCTCTAAAGATTTTTTTTATCATAGAATTTTATTAGATATAGAGCATGTTTTTACTGTTTTAAATTATTAAATACAAAATATTTTCAAACTTTTAATTATGATTGCAAATTTTTCAAGAAAAGAATATTACTAATAATAAAAAAAAAATTTCTAAATGTTTTTGAAAGTACTAATCTTCAGTGACTTAAGAGATATACCATGTGACAGCACCAAATAATTTCCATTTTGCGTAAAATATATTGAATGAGTCACATTAAAATGAAATGAGCTGCAGCAAAATGAAATTAATTTTTTTCATCAACTCAGTTACACACACCTGACTGCCTATTGTGGGCACTAGGAAATCCATGCAGGGCTCATAGTCCTCCTATATTTCCTATCTTTTCACAATTTGTCAGATATTCTCCTATATTTTCTCACTAACTCCTATATTTTTTTCGTTGCATGTTAAATGCTATCCAAAAATGCAAAAACCTTTGATCCATCTTTTTCTTCTTTCTCCCCTGCACAGTGCACTCTTACATCTTTAATGTTGGCATATGTACTAAACTTCTGTTTGATTATTTTTATGAAATATACAAAATATAGATGGTTTTACTTGCAACTTTTAACTTGTTTTCAATTAATTATTTTTATTTTAATGAGTTTACTTTGTAATTTTAATAGTATAGCATGTTAACTTTAAGTGTACTGCTGTAAAGATTTTGAAAACTTTTAATTTTGTCACATATTACATGTTGTTCAAATGACCGGTTGTAGCTCAAATGATTGTCTTTGAAAATACTGTGTACAGATTTTGGTACCAATTCAACTTTGAGAACTTCAAATGTTTTAAAACTTGTAGCTCACTGAAAAATGTGACTATCTCGATGAAAAAAGTCATTTTATACAAATTTGTCTGTTTTTTCAAATATGTACTTATTTTGCTTGTAGATTTTCCAAGAATTTCAGAAATTGTCCTTCATTTCAGAATTTTATTTATTTTTTGGCTCATTTTTTTCTATTTACTCGGTTACTGTTACAAATTAGAGAGGATAATGGATGGTTCTATGCTCCACTTGGGCTCTTCTAACACCACCTTTCCTTTGACAGATTAGGTCAAATTCACCCTTTATTCATTCTACACATATACACACATTAACTGTAAGTTTTGGATCTGCCGATACAATGAGCGCCGGGTAATTGAATCAGCCACTTTAGTGAATCAATTCCTCAAAAATGAAACAAAATCTAGTTTAACCACTAAAAAATTGCAGAATCTTTGAATCAAACATTTCACTTAAATGAATCAAGATCTGACTGTACTTTACAGTAACTGACCATTTCCAAAAAACATGATGCATTGAAGCAGTCTTTGCCTTTGTTTAGTAAAATTAGTTTTTTTCTCTATAAATAATGAAACGAAGGGGAGCCAGAGTGTTGCACACATTTTCTAGCAATTTTCTTATATGTCCGACAAAACTAGTAAGACGAGAGAGACATGGAGTTGACTTTTCATCGTTAATGTTAGCATTGAAGCAATGAGGTACCAATACAGAGGACTATGGGTAGATTTATGGCATTGAAAACAGAATGTCCAAATTAATTATTATCCAGTTTAAGCAATCAATTAGAGATGCATTTTTCGAAGCACATAAGTTAAAATATGAATTTTGTAATTTCTTTTTCATGCTGTTTTGTGATAATTTTTTTAAAAATAATCAAAGAATGGATATTTTGAGTGAACAGTATACTTCTAATAAAATCTCCTTTGACCAAAAATTTAAAAAAGTTTCTCTGAAATTGTATGTGGAATTCCACGCTTAAAAAAAAAGAAAGAAAAACACAACTATTTTGCTTAATTGAAACAAAATTTTCTTAAACGAACATGATTCATATAAGTGACCCTGGGTATAAAAATTCATTTGCTCTCACATCTGTGTCCCTTCACATTGCTATGACTTCATGCATTATAGAATTGTATTGATACTAGCGCTCTGTTTTTTGTACAGTGCTCCAAACATACTAGATGCTATTCTTTTTCGAAATTCCTATATATTTTTCTACCTAATTCCTATATATATATATTTAAACTCCTATGTATTTTGCTATCAAACTCCTATATTTTTACAGTTAAACTTCTATATATATTTTTCATTTGCTATGATCCCTGTTCCAGGTAAAACGGCTACAGGGCTTCATACCCTTCCAAATTAAAATCATTTTACACTTAATAAAATTACATTATATGAAAAGATACAATGCATAAAATGGTATAATCAACATATGAAATCCTTTGTAGGACTTCAATGTCAAGAAATTTCTGGAGAGAGCACTTTTTGTCTTAAGAAATGTGTACTTAAAAAGTTTACAGTCAAATATCTAATCCTTACACAGCCAAAAACCAGTCTAAATAGATCATTCAAAAATAAATTTGGTTTGAAAGACTAATTTTTTCCATTTTGAATCCCCCCCCCCCATGTATACTTCACAAAGGTTGTAATTTAAAAGTAATCGGTAGAAACAATTGATGCATTGCACATATTTCATATCTTTATTTATTTCAAACTTATTACTAGAATTTTATATTAAATGACCATTTGAAACTATATTATTAATTTATTATTCATTAATCTAAAATTTGCTGTTATAAGTACAATTAAAAAAAATAATTTTATTTGTGCATATTATCCTTTAGTGTGTCCAGACTTTGTTGGGTGGGAGAAAAATCAAGGAAATCTTTCTCCAAAAATGGTTGATATGAGTGCTAGCATGGACCCAGCAAAGTTAGTATCTTTTGCTATTAACTATGGAAGAAAAAGTTAGCATGTAATGCACTCAAACCTGTTTTTGCACGGTCTTTTTTTGTGTGAATTTTTTTTTAGTACAGTGTATGAAAATTTCAATCGGATTGGGAATGAATTGACAAAATTATTTATAAACAAGTAGGGACGGGGGGGGGGGGAGCGAGGAAGTATCCTCAAGGGCACCCCAGTGGGACGTTACTGTGACCTCCCAAAAATTTCCTTATTCGGGAATTTTTGTCTGGCGATTCGGCAAAATTATCATCACTTCGTTTATTTTGATTATGTTTACAGAAGCAGATCCTAGTTATAGCTTAAGTTTTTGAGTTATTTTCTATGTAAGACTTTTTATGCGGCCCCTATCCACTGCATTAAAAAAATACTTTTTAACTGTGTTGTGAAAACAACTTTTTATAACTACTCGTGAAGTTTCAAACGATTTGTTAATGCATTTTTTTTATTTCCTCATCCACGGCAGAAAAACAGGTTTGGGTGTACTCCTCATGTTATTCTGCAATAAGTACAAACTTCTCAGACAAGTTTTAAAATTCAGTAATATTTGTGGTGAAGTAATTTATTTCAAATTTATAGTTATAACAGGAGGTGTCACCAAGTGGGAACATGATCTTATCATTGACTGTGCCATTGAAATTTTTGGGGGGTGGGGGTAATTTTAGTGGAGATGATGGGATTTCATTTTCATGGAATTTGCAGTGGTTGTTTGATGAAATCTTCATTTTGAACAGTTTGTTTCTTCCGTAGTACACATTTCTTTTACTGATATAATGGAGGTGTAACCATATTCTGATGAGCAACAAATGGCATTAGCCCTGTAAAAATGAAACAGAAAAGTAGCCTTTTTAAAAATATTTTCTGTACTTGGCTACTGTTGGGAGTTTGAAGCATGTGTGTTGTTCTCTGTTCTGGGGATTTTTCTCAAGAATATCCTTGCAAAGGCATGTTTGGTGTGAAACATTCCACCAAACATTCATCCTCTGACTTGATTATCACATTGACTTTACCTGACAATTAGTGTTCCCAGGAGGATTACCTCAAACTTTTTTTTTCCTTAACCACTCTTCGTCTTTTCCATTGCTTTCTGCAAAATCATTGAGAAAGGTTATTTTCTCTCTGAAGGAATGCATAAAAGAACTTATTTTAAGATCCTTGAAAGAAATGCCAAAGTAAAGTTTTAAGGTATGATTTGTTTTGATATTTTCAGTAAAGCTTCTTTTTCTACCCTAATATGCTTCAATTTGTTTCTTGTGTTTCCATAGGTTTTTATTTATTTGCTTGTGCAATGAATCTGTCTGTCCTTAAACAGAATTTTTGGTCAAGTTCAAAAGATAGCCACTTTCATCCTTACTTTTCACGTTTGAGACTGCCAATGTAGTTTTAAATATACAGTATAACCTTGATTTAACATTGTCAAGGAACAGGAAAAAGTTATTGTTAAACCAAGAAAATCGTTAAATCAAGAAGCATAGGCATTCAATGCAGTCAAATCCGGACCAGTGAAATGTATTATTAAATTGAGGAAACCATTAAATAGGGTATCGTTAAATCAAAGTTATACTTTGTTTAAAAGTTTTATGTGTACATGCATGTTTATGAAATATGTTGTTAATATTTGTTCTTCTCAATTCCAAAATTCTAATAATAATTATGTAATTCATCTCAATTTATAGCTATTGTATGTTTTGTTTGGAAACAGTTATCACTGTCAAATTCAATTAACGAATTGAATTCCCAATGTGTACCAAGAAAAGCTCATAAACTTGCTTGAATGTAGGTCGAGTAAGTTGTAAGTTGACAACGTTCTGCTGTATGAGATCTTACTCAGGAGTGTTATTTATTGTAAATTTAGAAGCAATCCTAATTTAATGTGCATTTTCCAGGTTAGCTGATTCTTCTGTTGATCTCAACTTGAAACTTATGAGATGGCGACTTATACCAGAGTTGCATCTTGAAGTAATTAAAGCAACAAAATGTTTACTCTTTGGTGCTGGAACTTTAGGTTGTAATGTAGCTCGATGTCTTTTGGTAAGAAATTTATTTAAAATAGTTATAAAAATTATCATGTCTACAAAAATTTTAATGTAAAATAATTGTAACCCAGGCCATGCTTAGAGTATTCTATAGGGGAGACTGGGTATACTTGGTCCCTGGGGGCACATGATCCCCTGGCCAAAAATATACCAAAATCATTAAGTAGAGATTTGAAACCTGACAATTATGTTAACCCGTTCGGAACGGCAGCTCGCCAAAGCCAGCGCTCCCTCAGGACAGCAGCTGTTACACGCGGACTGTGCATACAGACCGGGACAATTTCTCCCGCTAAGCCTAATTCGCAGTTTCAGAAAGTACGAATTACATAACAATGAATAAAATGTACACTTCGCGTAGAAACGAAACCATTTTTTAATATATGATAAAATACGTATGTCATAATTTCAATCATAACAAAAAAATTTAATGAACTATAAAAATATACAAAATATATTGTTTTTTACTGTAACTAAGATTATTAAAATTATACAATATATTTTGCACAAAACAGAAAAAATATTTGTGCTTAATTTTTGTGAAATACTTGAAGAATATTGTAACAATTCATATTTTAAAGCCTCATGAAAAATTTCAAAGCACTGAGCAATGTGCATTGTGCATTTTACACTCATAGGTAGTGTTAAGTCTTTTATTCTGCTTCGGGCAATCGACACATCTCCGTCTAAATTCTTTGCCTTCTTTTTCAGCGTATAATTTTAGAAAGTATCTACTGTATGAAGAACTAAAATAAAAATAATTTATAGTTGTTTCAATGTCGTCCAAAAGATCCATAGATGGATCAGTCATAAATTTAGATATTTCCTCCTCGTGAAGATGACATGTTCCCATGGCTACACAAATGAATCTAAAAGTAAAACCCCTTTCTAGAATATCTCTCATGAAATCCCATTATAAATGGAATCGAAACTAGAAACATCCATTTCAAAATGAGTATGCGTTTCCCTTTTCATTTGCTAGCACATGTTTATATATTTTTTCACAAATCCAATAAATCACAGACACTTGACGGACCCCATTCTGACGTCAGAGAGAGAAATACTAATGTTCTAGACCAGTCCTCTGGACGGAACATGGATAACTAACGCCATCTGATAGTAAACATTTCGTTCCGAAATCGAGCCGCACCTTAGCGTCACTCGGATTCTTGAGTAGCATACGCCGGAACGCAAATAAGCGTGATTCCGATGGGAAGAACAGCCGCCGCTAACGCAAACGTGCGTTGTTCATCCCGAAGGGGTTAAAGTTATACTTGTACATAAAAACTGGCAATATATTTTTTTTTTTTTCAGCCATTTTGTTTTAGCTTAAGAAATGATTGTCTGAATGTGACAAGGGAAACTTTTTTTTAGGAAAGCTTTCTGAAGTTTACATTATCCATTATATACAACTTGAAAACAATATTGAAATGTAATGTTAAAATACAGACAGTCTTTAATAATTGAGACATATTTTTAGTAAATTGCCACAGATTTTTAATAATAGAACAAGTATGTTTGTAAAAATCGCTTATTAGGAATACTTGATCCCTTCGTTCAGAAGGATGCATAATCCCAGGGATCAAGTATCCCTTTAACAATATAAACACAATAAAAGCAATGTAACTACTGTTTACTTAGTTGACATTAACTTTAAACATTCAAAACCATGTTTACATAATAAAATTTATTATAGTAGGAGTGATACATTCAAATAATCACTGCAGTAAATATGCAAAACAACTAAAACATCAGTTCACAATTGTAACCCACATGACACCTCAAACATCTTAACATAAACAGGGTGGCGACAGATCAGGGAGATCAGGGAAAAGTCAGGGAACTTTATTAATCAGGGAAAAGTCAGGGAAATATCAGGAAATTTCGAAAAATAGCAAAAAATCAGAGAAAATTGATTTTATGAAGAATTTTTTTTTTTTTTTTTGCTTTACAAAATTAAGTACTCTAATTTCCTATGCATTTTCCGCCAATTATCTGTTTAAGAAAAAAAAAAGTAAAATTAATGAGGTGCAATTATACACTGCCGCATATTTGTGCATCTTTTTTCCTTAACGTCAAAGTATTGAATCTTACTTATTAACCACAGGATGAACTTTCTAAGATTGCTTCTGTGTCTGTTAGGTTATTTATTTTACCTCGCTTGAAATTTCCTTTCACGCTTTCAATGCTACTTAAAATAAACAACCATACAGGCAAAGAGGAAGCCTTCATTAATGCCTTAGCTCCTTTGCCTTTATTCCATTGTCTCGAAGTAATTAGCTTACTGTAATCACGATTTCAAGAAGAAATCTTTGGTTTTTGAATTAATACTGATAAATGCTTAAAAGTTATTACTTCTACGCATTTTTAATTTAATTGCTAAAATCAAACTTTCATTTTTAAAAAAACCTTTTCTTTTTGCCGTTATACTATTTGTTGTTAAAGCAGATTATAAAGGTTTTCTTTTCTTTAGATTTAAATGATTCTTTTATTTTATAACCAAGTTGTATTCTTCTTTTATATATTTTGAAATTAACTAATTGCTTTCTGTTTTTTTTTTCTTTTCTTTCATTTCAAAGTTGTTTGTTACAAAAGCTATCTAAACTTTTTTTTTTCGTTACATACTGAAATCATTTGAAATAGAGTGTGTGCTTAAGTAGTGAACTGGTGTTCTTAAGTAACTATCTTTATTTTTTTTATTGTCAAAATGCTGTATTCCTTCATTAAAACTTATGTTCTTAGAGAAATGCTCCCTATGAATGGATGTCAAATGGTTTCATCTATTTTACATAAATATGTCAATTAGTTATATAAGAATAACTACATCACTTCTATTCTTTCACTATTCTTACAACAATTATTATACTGTTTGAAAATTTAGTTCAAAATAATTTCAATTACTTTTTAGTTCTATCATAAAACACATATGTATTTAAGAGTGATTTTAATGGTTTCTTAAAATTCTTATGCTAAGTGGTTTCTGGAAGTCAAGTTTTTTTTTTTTTAATTTTCTATAATCTTTCCATGTAGAAAAATTTTATATACTGTTTTGTAGGGGTTCTTTTTCCAAAAAAAATTGACTTGATATGTTTTTTTTAATCATTTTATTAAAAAAGTAGCAATTTTTAAAAATATATCTTTAGTTCAACAACTTAACACAACTTAAAACGTTTAAAATACTGCATTTTATACAAACATACATCCAATGGATTTCAAGTAGAGCAAAGAAAGCAAACCATTATCATTGGTAATGTAAATCAGGGAAATTTGGTGAACTTAATCAGGGAAATCAGGGAAAAGTCAGGGAACTTTTTTTCACAATTCCTGTCGCCACCCTGATAAACTAACTCTACTGATGAATTGTGTTTTGATCAGCCAAATGAGCTTGAACAAGTTGAAATATAGATGTCAAATCCTTCTGTGAATGAAAAAAAAATGATTTTGCTATAGTTAGATTTGTAACGAAAAAGTGAGTCGCCTATTATCAGGGTTTATACATTCCGGGAAAACCTGGAACAGTCAGGGCAAGTGACATAGTTAAAAATGTCAGGGAATTTTCCAATTTTGCCCAAAAAAAAATTTTTTCCCATGGAATTTCGTACCATGAGATCTAATCTTCATTTTTGCCAACGTTTCCAGAAAACAATTTGAAATTTTGATGTAAAATGACGCTGGCAATAAAAAAAAGTGGCAACGCAAAAACAAACTTCCGCAGTCGCCATTTTTGCCCTCAATAGTTCCCAAGATAGAAATTCCTCAGGTGAACAGGAATCCTGCACAAGCTCAGAAGGGGAGAAGACAATTTACTTCTTCAGAAGCACAAGCCTGATAATGGGAGGGTGGATAGGAGAAATCGAGTTTTGATAGAAAACTCTTTTTGGCAGGGCCCTCACTAGATCAAAAATCTGAGGGGGGGGGGTACGCATTTGATGGGCCCCTTAATTATTTCAAACGCATGTTCCAATATTCAAAGAGAGAAGGTTCAGCTTCTGGTTTAGCAGGGATAGTCATATTAAAGGATAATATTCAATCAGAAATAGGGTATGTCGGAGGGCTACCTCCTGGAATTTTTTCAAAATTGAAGATATAAAAAAGTGCAATTTTAGACTATATTTTAAGTTGGGTAGGAAGAGGGGAGGAAGTCCAGGAAAGCCTATGGTGATAATTTTTCCAAATTTATTTTTCCGAAACAGAATTATATGCTATAATTGACTGTGCTCAAGAGAAAGAGGGGGTCTGAGGGTTCACCCCCTAGAAATTTTTAAGATTGTTATCTAAAAAACGCAGTTTGCAGACGATCTATGGTAATGTTAGGGCAGGAAGAGACAGGGGCGGCAAATAGGGGGATCGAGAGGGGGCGGTTGCACCCCCAAATTTTTTGAGAGGAATGATAAAAATGAGCAAATTTAATTTACGTAAATCGCAAATCAATGTTCAAACCAGACATGAGCAAGGGTTTTCCGTTTTTTAAATTATTAGAAATTCATCAAGCTTTTACCGGCCTTTTCAGAACAGAAAAAACTGATGAGGAATCATGGTTAATTCTAACTAAAGACTTAATTTCGTCATATAGGCTAAATAGCTCGTTCTTGTGTGCCCTGTGTAACGATGGTTATGAGAGGCCCGTGCAGTGGTGTGGCTGCATGATTTTCACAGAAAAATGCCTTGGTATTTTACATTCATTGTTACACTTCATGTTTTAAGTGTGTCTATTTAATGAGTGTTCCTCACTTTCTTCTGCTAGAAACACATTTCAGCTGCTCAATGCATAGTATGTTTTCATGGATACTCTTTAGAAATACATATTATTTTTGAAAAAAAAAAAAAAACTCACATCAACAAATATCTTTTCTGGAGGCTCTTTAACTATACAATCTGCCACCCCCCCCCCAATCATGATTACTAGCTGTTAGCCAATGTGTGTTTTGTTCCATACTGAGTTAATTCATGTTTAAGAAATTCGACCCCCCAAATGAAATGCTGAAATGCCGCCCCTGGGAAGAGACTAGGGGTCATCCCCATATAATTTTCCAAAATTCAAACTCCAAGCCACACAATTGTGAATTAATTCTGAGTGTGACAGATAAAGAGGGGTCCAGGGGTTCTCCTCCGGAAAAAATTTGAAAATTGTACTTCGAAAAATGCAGTTTGACAAGCTATGGTGATATCAAGGAAAAGAGAGATTCGGAGGCCATCCCCTGAAAATTTTTTAAATTGAAGCCATAAAAATGCGGTTGTAGGCTTTTTTGTTAAAATGTGCACCGCCAGTTTCTTGAAATTAAAGCTCTGAAAACGTAATTTAAGCTAACCTTTGATGAAGGAAGGGGGGCATGTTAAAGGGGCTCGTGCACAGAAATGTTTCTTAATTGAAGCACAAAAGCGGGATTTAAGACGTTTTTCGATGGTGTTAGCTAGAGAGAGATGAGCAATCTCTCGAAAAATTTTCAATCTGTAGAAAACCCTGTTTTATAAGATTTTTGGTGGTGTTAATGTGTGAAGAGATTCGGAGTCCTCCCCTGTCAAATTTTCAAAACTGAAATTAAATAAACGCAATCATAGGCGATTTTCAATACTGTTGAGTGAGGGGGTTGGGAGATCTCCCCCGAAAATTTTTCTGAATTGAAACCTTAACAAATAAATTTTTGAGGAACTTTGTTAATATTACGAGGAGGATGGGTTTGGGAGAAGACCTCAGGGAGTTTTTTTTAAATTTAAGTCCAAAAGACTAAATTTCTTCGATCTTGAATGATGATGAATGAGTAATTGAAAGGGCTTCTATCGAGGGTTACGTTGGGAGAACTTTCATGGTTTTTCAAAATTACAGTCCTAAATACTCATGTGTAGGCCTTCTTTAATGAATTATTGAAGGTTAGCAGATGAGAATGAATGTGTTAAGTTGCATATTTCCTGTTGGGTTAAGCGGAACTTTAAGAACTACAACAAACGAATTGTTTGCATTTGACTTTTCAGGTTTTGAAAAGATATGGGTCATTCCATGCGAAATGAGTAAATCAGCTGTGGCTGACATGTCACAGATTTCAATGAAAATTTTTATTTAGGTAAACCATGCATATCTATGAGGGAATGCAAAGTATGGAAGTTTAAAAACTGTTTGTTGCTTTGTTATTGAAATTAGTATTTGATGCTTATGCTAAGCCTAAATTTTCAGTGTTCATGGCAGCCAGTTTGTGATTCAATAACTCGGTAAGTTATAAACGTATACTTAAAAGATAAATATTTTCATATTCTGCAACAGGGTTCGTACGCTCCTTCAAAACTCCTCCAATACTCTTTCATTTAGGAAATTTTTTCAAGGGGCCCTTCAAACTCCTTCATTTTGGTTTTAACTACTTCAAAACTCCTTCTTTTTCAGTTCAAGACTACATAACGTTCCTCTATGACAGTAACTTAAAATACTTCGATCGACAACTTAACTTCGTCACAAGTGCGAAGGTATAAGGGCAGTTTCAATGTAGTAATTTCGTTTATTTTTTTTTAAAGTTGTGATTCACAAATTAATCCTAGAAGTCGTAAAAGTTGAAGGTGAAAATATTATTAGATGGACTAAGACATTTCGTAAGTGAAGTAAAACATGCTTAATGGCTCTTGACTATTTTTTCAAGTTTTATGATTATTGTTTTACCCTCCACCACACTCTCATCAGCAAAAGTCAAGTTGAATAATTATTATTTAAATTTTTAAAAATACATAAGTAGATGTACTTCATTAAGTGATTGTGTTAAAAAACAATTGTTTAGTAAATCACAGTTATAATATTGTAAAAAGGTCACCACAAGTGATGTCATGCCTTGAGGGGAAGAGAGACGGGTTCATGAAATTGTGACAAGAGGAAGAGATAGGAGGACATTAAGTGACATCACACAGTTATTGTAACAATATGTTTATGAAAAATATGATGTGTGTAGGAGGAGGAGTAGGTGAAGTGTGACACATAGTGACGAAAGGGGGTCAAATATGTGAAAAAAGTGCTACATCATTTAATGATAGTCCATTGATACTCCTTTAAAATTTCATTTTACTTCTTCAAAACTTCTCCAAAACTCCTTCATTTTATTTCTGAAATTGAGTACGAACCCTGTGTAAACAAATCTGCATTAGGAAAGGGCAAAGTAAAGCTTATTCATTTTTTTTTTTTGAATCTGAGATATTAGCAAATATTGAAAATTTGCCAATTTGCTTCAGATTTCAAATCACTCTTCTAGCTCTTTTCATGAAAAAATAACAGTAGAAATGATTCACATTGAAAAACTATCTATAACTAACTATCTGCTCGAATTTAGTAATTGTTTTTGAATTTCTTGATGATGAAATCGTACTTTAAAAAAATCAAAAATTGCCGAAATTTTCATTTTTTCCTCTATTTCAGATGTTTGTTTGAACATGAGGGAATGCTCTTAATTTGCTCAATTTTTTTTACGTAACATATTGAAGTGTCTTTTAGATAGTACTAAATTTTCATCATTGGAATCAACATATTTTTGTAACTAGAGTAACTTGAACTTAGGTAAAATTTTATTAGTTACAGCTTTTTATTGTAAGTTAAGCAAGACTAAACCATTTCTTTCATTTTCTCAAAAGCATGTTTATGAAATACTTGCTGAAATGTTTTTTAAATTATTGTGTTAAATTTTCCTGTATTGGTGAATAAGTAACTGATCAAAAGCATCATAACTTCATTAAAGTTGTGCACATTTTTTTACAAATGTCCTAGTGGAATTAAAAACAATGCTATTTTGTGTTCACATTATTATAATCTAATGAAGAAACTTAGAAATAGCGTTATTTTTAAAAAACATTATGTAGAAAACTTTAAGTCCATTAATAAATTGCTGATCTAATGAAAAGTCTATGTATTTTCTCAGTGGGATCAAGTACCCCCCATGAAGCGATCATGTACCCCTTGATGTAAGGATAAATGATCCCTTTATGAAATTATTGAATAAAAAATAATATTTTAGCACAACTGTCTGTTTAATTTCAACTTAAAAAAATACTGTCAGATAGAGGAAAAAATTATCTTTGTCTGCATCCTTCTTTTTTTTTTCAAAAAAAAAAAAAAAAAAAGGATGTAGACAAAAGACTGATAATTTGCAGCAGAGGAAAAAATTTGAAAACTGAAGTGGGGATTAAGTATCTCCCGTCTCCTCTACACATTGCAAGTGGTCAGAAAATTATTTTAGAGCTTCTTTTAAAGACTAAAAAAAAAAAAAAAGGAGACGGAGCACAATTAAAAAAAGAAAAAATATCGCTAGAATTAAACCTTTTACTGCATGCAAAAATTATTTTGTTTTTCACTTTAGTTATCAAAAGTCTTTTACACAGTTTTATTACTATGATCGGTTAAAACATCAAGTTTAAAACTAAATAGACCTTCTAGATACAAAAAGAAACTTGTGAAAATAACATTTAAATCATTCCCTAAATTTGTCCTAATGCCCCCTAAATGTTTTCAAATTCAATTTTTTTTTTTAGATAATACCAGAAGTATGAAATATGTACGGAAATTCTAGTTTTCTTTTGCAAGTAGGAAAATTATGAGTAATTTTATTTTTTTTTTAATTTTTGATTTTTTTTAACGCATTTTAGGGAGGGTGTAGACCCCATGGACCCTCCCCTTGTCTATGCCACTGTTTACCGCTTCATTTTATACATAGTTAGATTCATGTTTCATTGTTTAGATTTCATGTGAATAACTATTATTCATGCAACACTATTATTCATATTCATTACTATTTTCTAGGGTTGGGGTGTGAGAAAAATAACATTTGTGGATAATGCTACTGTTTCATTTTCTAATCCTGTGAGACAAACTTTGTTTACTTTTGAAGACAGCTTGCATGGTGGTAAACATAAAGCTATTGCTGCATCTGAAGCTTTGAAAAGAATATTTCCAGGTGTTGTAAGTTGGTCTCTTTATTTAAAGTAAATGATAAACTTTCCTAGGATTATAGGTTTAATAATAAAGGATCCTAATAAATAATTTTAATAAATATTCACTTAACCAATAAACGACAGAAAAAAAAGCGTAGAGTTTATGCTCATTTCATTGTTAATTACTCCAAAAAAATTGTGAAATGCTTCTGTTGTTCCTGTAAAGTACTTGCTATTGTTTACAAGATTGCAAAAACGAGAAGTAATTGTTGATCATTTTTGAATCAAAATGTTCTATTTAAGTTCTTACAGTTTTTTTTAATTATATGAGCTTAGGTACTAATAACTGTCAAATGCCTTGAAAATTTTAAATTGTTATGATGTGGAACATTCTAAATCATGATTCTCCATTTCTGAAATAATAAAAGTTTTTTAGTGGTCTTATTTTTGAAAGTTTTATTTAAATTACCTGAAATGCTTATTTAATGTAAACAGACAGGGAAATAAGCATTGCCCTTTTAGTTCATTCTTTTAGTTGAAAGAAAAAATGGTTTGATTTTGTTTTAAAAGTTAGTTTAATTTTGTTATTGCAGATTAATATCCATTAAAATCTTCTGAATGTTTCAATTTTCTCCATTTTTTGCTTTGAAAAAAAAGGTTTGCAAATGTGACTTTGTACTAAATTTAGACAAACGTATAATAATAATAAGATTTATTATTTTTCAAATACTAATTTATTTGAAGTTTAAATCTTGAATGATATTATAACTAATTTTTCTCTCGGATCTTTTTATTAGGATACAGAAGGAGTAGTAATGAATGTTCCAATGCCTGGTCATGCCGTTGTAAAAAAAGGTAACTATGTTAAGTCTAAATTGTTGTTAATTACCTTTTAAGACTATTTTCAAGAAATATGTAATTTAGCATTAATTTAATTATAGCATTTCATTTTAACATTTTTTTTTAAAAATTAGCTGTTAAAGAAATTCAGGCAGATGTTTCAAGAATTGAAGAATTGATTGAGTCACATGATGTTATATTCCTTCTTATGGACACAAGAGAAAGTCGGTGGTTGCCTACATTAATTGGAGCTGCCAAAGAGAAGGTAATTTTTATGTCTTTTTGTTCAACTTTCTTCTTTTCAAATTATTATTCTCAATTTTATTTGCTATTGTGGTACATTTCAAAAATCTGCTATTACGAATTCAAATTTAATACTATGATCTGCAGTAAATTTCATTCGTCATAAGAAAATATTAATCTCAATTTTATTATTTTAGTTGCTGCTTAAGCATAACCTCTAAATCTTTACTAATAATAAAGCTGAAAATCTCTCTGTCCGGATCTCTCTCTGTATGTCAGGATCTCTGACGCGTATAACGCCTGGACCGTTCAGCCGATTTTCATGAAATTTGGCACAGAATTAGTTTGTAGCATGAGGTGTGCACCTCGAAGCGATTTTTCAAAAATTCGATTTTGTTCTTTTTCTATTCCAATTTTAAGAACAATTTCCCTGAGCAAAATTATCATAAGATGGACGAGTAAATTACCAAGTTATCATACCGTGGAACCCTAACATGGGCAAGCCAATTGGCGAAAAATTCATCATAAATTATTTGTAAATATACAGGTGAATCAAAAGACCTTTTAATATTCTACTATGGGCAAAATCGTGCGGGTGCCACTAGTAGATGATAAAATTTGCTTGCTTCCTGTTTTATTTAGGGTGAAATTTTTAGAGATACAAACAGTGAAAGGATTTTAAAAGCACTAAATAATAGGCGCTTTATTTTTTTCAAAATATATATTTTTCTCTTTATTTATAATTTTATGAATTAAGTAACATCCATTGTCATTGTCGCAAGGTTTGACCATACTGTAATGCAAGAAAAATTTAAACCTAATCTTTAAAGTTTAAATATCCAAATAGAAAAAATAAAGAAAAAAATCTGGGAGAATATGTAGGTATAGAAGTGAAACTAGAATGTCACTTATCACTATAGCCCGAATTATATGCACAATAAACTCATCAAAATGTGCACTAAAAACTCAAAACATGCACTAAAATTTTATAGTTTTCCTACATTAGTGTTCAAAGGCGGATGCAGAGCCTTAAAGGTTGAGGATCCCTGTTCTGCAGTTAGTCTGAAAAATAATTTCATTAGATAAACTATTGGGTAAATACATATAAAAAAGTAGCAAAAAAATTGAAATTTTAAATGTATAAACAAAAACAAAGCAACTGACTCTCTGAAAATCACATTGTTGCAAAGTTATATAAATTAAGGCAATGTATTAAAAAGAATTATCAAGCCTTTCTATTATGTAAACTGTTTTTCAAATTTTGTAATCATTATTAAAATTAACTCACTTTCAATGATTCTATGTTTTAAAAATGTGTGTAATTTTGAATTTTTGTTAGATTGTTTTGAATGCAGCTTTAGGATTTGACACATTTCTGGTAATGAGACATGGCATGAAAGGACTGGATAACCAATGCTATGGTGATTTTATGAACTCAAAAATAGTAGACGGTACTGATCTTGGATGTTATTTTTGCAATGATATTGTTGCACCTGGAAATGTAAATATGTTTTTCAATAAGAAATAGATACCTTTGTGCTAAAAATTCAAAGTGATAAGCAACTTAGTTTAAAATGCACAGAATTATTTTCAATTCTGCTGTTTTGGGGGTATAAAATGGGAACTCTTCCAATGCAAAACAACATAAGCTTATGGGTGTAGAGATTTCTGTTAAAAGTTTTGTCAGATATAATGACATTCTCATTTGCAGTTTTTTTTTTTAACTGTGATTTTTATACTTGTTGTTTATCACTTATTTATTATGTTCCTTAATCTCAGTTATATAATAGTACTTTCGTGAGTAGTTTTTACTGCTATATTGTACTACATTTAATGTGATTGTTATTCTTTTTATTTTAAAAATATAAAATTTAACGATGCTTTTTCACTTGCAACCTCATTACCGATGTATGAAAACATTCACTTCTGGAAAAAGGAAGAAAAAAAATCCCTTAAATATGCATATTTTATCTTCGGCAACCCTTCTTTCTTATTTAATATTAATTTTGCCAATATTTTTTTTAGTGACCCTAGGTTTTATTTACCTTAAGATCATAGTTCATAAAATATGCAAAAAGCTATATTGAAAACATTTCCATAATCCATTCCATTATTTGTGAAAAGGACTATTGATATATAAGCCCCCTCCACATATAAATCAAAAACCTAAAATTGATCATCAATCAGGTTTGTGCCTGAAATGGAATTTAGTTGACTACTGTGAAACGTCTATGAGCAGCTACCTCTATGTAGCCACCGATTTTCTGAGGCATTGATTTTCTCCCCTATCAACTCAATGTTAAAAATCTTCTAGGAAAGGCCATTCAAACCTCCAACAATGACCAGCAAATCATAAAATTCATCACCAACAAATGAAATAATTTTTGGTGAGAGAAGTCAAAAGAGAGGTAATGAAAGAAAAGCAATGTAGACCTACATCAATGCTTATAAAAGTGGAAAGAAGGGGATAAATTCAAATGGATCCCTGTCATGCCCGATGCCCCTTTGTTTAGAGTCTTGAAAAAGGTTACTAAAAGGTTGTTTTTCACACCCTTAGAATGCAAAAATGACAGTATACATTTTTAGTAGCAGGTTAGGCGTGCTTTCATCATTGTAGGAGGTTGACAAGGACAGTAGTTTTCCAAAAGGTTGTTTATCGAAATTTAATCGGGGCATTCCTAAGTCATTTCAGTTGTCAAAATCTATGTTTTGCTCATTTGAACAGTTGAGAAATAGACTAATGTTACACTCTAAATCACTAATGATAATGACATTAGTCGTTAATCTTTGCAGCTAAAAAATGAACTAGAAACAAAAGTTGATTCAGAAAAAACAAAGAATCTGAAGCAGAATAAATCTTTTCTTATATTTTAAAACAAATTGATTTCTGCATGGAAAGTAAGTATATTTTGGATTAAAAACTCGAAAAGAATATATTTAAATGTATTTTTATTATAATATATTTAAGTGTTATGATGATGATAATTCATGAAAGCAGAATTTAAATGATTTCTATTGGTGCTACTATTGTTTTTTTTTTTTTTTATTTTTTTTATTTTTTTTAAATGTTTGATAAGAGTCACCAACATCTATTAACGACCACTTTTTTCAGGAACACAAGAGTTGTTGCTCCTGAGAAGTTTCAGTGTTTCATGTTAGGACTTTTGTGGTGTAACTTTCCCCAACAGCTTAAAGAAGATATAGCTGTTTCTATTTTGAACTAACATATTTATTTAAAGAGATGATGCAATATTTTGCTTGTAAATAAGACTTCGGTATAAAATGCTTGCACTGTATAGGACTATAGTCTAAGTAATCAGAATTGGTGTATCCAGGCCAAATAACTTTCCCTCTCCCCACCTTTCCTCCTTTTGGCATTGATATGGCTCAATGACTATTTCCCCATCTTGCTTTCTCAGCATGCTAAATAGTTGGTTGTTCTTCCTACTATGCTAGTTATAGTAACATTTAAACAAAGTTTATTTTAAATTCATTGGCAGAAACACCTTGGATTTTTTTCCTTTTAATTTTGAAAGCTTTTGATTTTTCTGACAGGGTTGGCGAGGTTTTGGACACTATGGTAAAACACTATGTAAATACTACCATCCTGTCCAAAAGTGTCCAAAACTACATTTTTAGAGAAACTGTATTTTGTGAGAAAATATCAAAAACAGAACAAATTGTGTCAAAGTTATGTTTTTTTTTCATACTGAATATTTATTCAATGTGAAAGTATAAATATATATGTAATTTATTTATACAGCTGATTCTAATCTAGTTACATACACAATTTGAATTCTTCATTAAAAATTTCAATGTGTATGCATGAGTTTTTTTTTTTCTTTTCATAATAGTAACTTAGTTTTTCGACATTTATGCATGTGTGCAAATGAAAGTGTTCAAAATGTAGTGCAATAATTGACTTAAATGTAAACAAATGATAATGTTTTAATTGAAGAAAAAAAAAATATAGGAGTCTTTTATAGCTTTTGTGAAGATTTTCTTCTCTTGACTATAGTGCCATTTTCTGATCTAAAACTAAATTACCACCAAACTACTGTAAGAAAATATCAATTATTTATTTCTAAAAATTGTCAAGCTACTACAGTTTTTTTAATTGTAGTTACAGAATGTATTATATTAAAAATATGAATTAAAAACAAAAACTGCACAAATTTTAAAATACAGGTGCATATCATTAATTTAATTTTCTTTAATCTGTGATTTAAAAAAAAAAAATAAAACATGTAAAACTCATATGCAAAAACCTTGCAAATATTGAAGTAAATAAGAATGCCCCTTTAGCTTTAGCATACTTTTGGACAGTTTTGGATGGTAAAAACCACCTTCAACCAGTTTTGGACAGTCCAAAACCCAACCCTGTTTGCTGATTAAAATTGTTCTAGAATCCAATCATTATTAGAATCCGAAATAATTCTAACAAAACAGCATCTTAAAACTGAATTAAAAGTCTTTTAATTGCATCAAAAAATGAAAACTTAACTTTTCCAAACATTAACTACATTGGAACTTGCTGAACCTAGTTTATTTCCTAGGGACAGGATACTTCGACCAGTGAATGAATGCAGCCCAGCAAATGAACAAAAATGAGCGAGTTAAAAAAAAGAAAAAGATTTCAATCTTTTTTTTTCTTAGTTATTCTGGAAACAGTAATTTCCAAAAAGGAAAGAAAATGAGAAAGAAAAGAAAAACAAAAAGTCTATGAATGGAAACTATTATATAAAAGTGTAGGAAAAAAAGTAAATCATAAAGCAATGAAAACAAAAGAGAGTATTAATAAAAACTATAAAGTAAAAGATGAGTAAAATGAATGAGGGATATGGAAAATCCTCAATGGAACCTTGTTTTGAAAAAAAAAATCTCATTTTATTTAGTAGAAAAATTTATGTTCACAGGTAAAACACTTTAATTTACTATGTTGCTGCATGCCCCCCCCCCCCACCACCCCCGTCCACAAAATATTTGAACCAGAACCATAAAAGTTCTCCCAGTTTTTAAACTAGTATGTTGTGACCATTGCGAAACTTTCTTCTATATCTTTCTTATAATTCTGATCCCATCCCATGCTTGACGCAGCAATATTCCCAACAAAAACAAAGTTACACACACCATAACTTGACAACCATCACAATTCCCGATTCATCTCAAAAGCAAAGCACAGAATGAAAAATGAAAATTATTTTAAAAGCCTTGCTTAAAATAATTGCAAACATTTATTTGTTAACAAACACAAGATGGCAACAGTTGAAAAGTTTAAATCATCGCGATTTTCTGATCATTTTCCAACAATTAAAATCACGCAAAATACACAGAAGACAGTCTATTACGATTTATCTTTCTTATTGTTGAAATTATAAAGCTATTTTTTTATTCACAAAAAAAATCAGCCCCCCGCCCCCATGGAGCGATTAGTGTCAAAATTGAACCAAGGCCTGTTTACATATGGATTCACATTTATTCCAAATTTCATCCAGAACGTGGCATTACTTCTTGAGGTATGATACTCACAATGAAAAAAAAGATTGTCCAACTGCGCCACCCCCCTTTCAGCTGTTGATGCCAAAAAAAAATCATTTCTTATACCCTCTAAGGGCAACTTGTCATTAAATTTTTGTTTGATTCCGTTCATTATTTCTTGAGATACAGCAGTCACAATTGATGACAAAAAACATTCCAAACAAAAATTGAATCAGCACCTGTACCTGTTAGGGGCAACATATGGACCAAATTTTATTTGATTCCGCCAGTTACTTCCTAGGGAATAGCAGGTGCGCATAACTCAAAAAACGTCCCATTGCTTCACCCCCCTTGGAGGAATTCGTGCCAAAAACCAATGGGCACAAATTCACATAGTGGCACATATGTGTTCCAAATTTCGTTCGATTTCATGCTGTAGTTTTTAATGTAGAGCGGCCACAAAAACATATGTGACACACACAGAGACAGACACATTTTCTAAAAATGTTTGAAATGGACTCTGCACATCTCAAGAGGTTTGAATCCGTCAAAATTCGAACTTCAAAAATTTACACGAATCCAATACTTTCTTCTATATATTGGATATAGAAGAAAGTAAAAATAGTTGCATCTATCAATAAAAACGTTTCTACAGCACAGTGGTGCAGTGAAGGGTAGGTTTTGGGGGTGAAAACACTCCAAAGCCATTAGTTTTAACATAAATGCAAATTCTAATGCTGTAGTTTATAGGCATGAAAGAACTGTTTTGATCAAATAAAACCCTTCAGAAGGTATTTTTGGTCATAATATCGCCTTCAAAAGGTATTTTTGATTTAAAAAAAAAACCCAGAAGGTATTTTTCATTAAAAAAAACTCCTCCATTTCTTTCTCCATAGTGCTACATTCCAAATGTTTTTAAAGATAAAATATGTTTCTGAAAGGGAGATTGTGCTTAGGTATTCTTTTGCTGGTCAGACTTCCCTATATATGTGCAGTTATTTTCAGCTTAGTTTTTCGTTTTTATATTACAGCTTCACTATCCCTTTTTTCTTGGCTAAAATTTGTTTGTTGTTACTCATCTATTACAAATGTTTTATATGTATCTGATCTGAGTTTTTAGCCCTTTTTTTCTAATTTTGGTTTATGAAAAATTACAACTTTTTTTTTTACTTTGACTTCCAGTCAACGCATGACAGAACTTTGGATCAACAATGTACAGTAACAAGACCTGGTGTTTCTTTTATTGCATCATCCCTAGTTGTAGAATTGATGGTTAGCATAATGCAGCATTCTAAAAGGTATCTATTGAAACATTTTTCAATATTGTAGCTCTTTGTTATCTTAGCCAAGTTTGTTAACCAGTTGGGTTCATCTATCTGTATGATCTTATGTTATCTGGAAAAAGTTTTGTAGGCAGTGTACCATTTTTCTTATTCGGCGGCATGGCAGTGCCCCCCCCCCCCCCCAAGTTGTGCAAAAGGAAATAAACAAAAGAATAACCATACCATCCTTAGCTCAAAGGGGGGGGCACTTTTGACCCTCCCTAACTTTGTTGGGGATAAAGCTGGAAGCCTGAATTTTTAGTGACTAAGAGTTCATACTGCAATGAGCTATGCAGTTGAACCTGTCTATCTCGAAAACTTATGTGGATTTTTTTTTTTAGATTTCTTTGTATTAGTTGCACTAATTCCATGTTTGTCCTCCATGTTTATCTCAAATGAATTTCCCCAAAAACTTTTATACCTCAAAATCCAACTAGTCTGTCTTTTTTGGAATTTGATCCCCAGATATCTTTATCAGTTGTAGAACTTGCAGACAAAAGGCCCTTTTTCTAACATCAGCTGTTATATAGTCTTGGAGACAAAGGAAAACTAAAGACAACTTGTGAGACAAAGGAATAGAGCCCAAGGAAAACTATATGTAGAAGGAGCAAGTTTTCTAGGAATTCCACCCATTTACAAATGGGGGGAGGAAGGGGGGAGAGAGAGATAGCACTGTTGAGTGCTGAATATGCTTCCTGAGTTTTATTTTTGGGCCCTTGAGAACAGTAATTTTGTGCTGTTTGTTCTCTGGGTTTATGCCGTTCAAAGGTTTAAACTATTTCAATGGAGTAAAAAGTAAAAGTCAAAATTTTTGAAACGTTCATTCTTAAAGTTATGCATAAACTTTGCTATTGAAATAATCATTACAACTAGTAAAATGTGTAATCATAACATGTTCTACTATAAAATGTTCAACATTATTAATGTAAAAGAATCTTTACTCTCTGATTTCACTCCAGTTGCGTATTTTTATAACTTTTATCAGAACCTCTATATTTTGAAATCTCCAGATCTTGAATTTTTCTTCTATCCCAATAAATTTGAGATAGACAGGTTTGATTGTACTTGCAAATAGCTGTGTACTCTATTACATGTTTTCTGCACAAAATATTTAGATAATTATTGATTGAATGTCTCTTTCTGTATGTTTAGTGGTCAAGCTCCTGCCAGCATTCTTGGAGCTTCTGATACTTCAATTCCTGACCTGTCAACTGAATTAGGAATTGTACCACATCAAATAAGAGGTCATTTAGATAAATTTCAGAACACAATACTTACCAGCAAAGCTTTTGATCGATGCACTGCTTGCTCAGACAAGGTTCTTAAATCATGTGTATTGATTTATTCTTCCCTTTAATTATTGAACATTTCATATTCATTTAATGTTTATTATTATTACAGGTTGTTATTAAATACAAGAATGAAGGGTTCGATTTTCTGCTTCAAGTATTTAATGACCCTAATTATTTGGAAGAAGTTACTGGGCTAAAAGAGTTAATGAACAGCATCAGCATGGATGAAGTAATTTTTCTCTTTGTTTGAAGTTATTCCCAATGAAATCGGTTTCTTTTTTGTTTTTCTTTTTTAATATGTGAATGATTAAATACTAATATATTATTTCAAATAATCAAATGCTTTTATTTGCCTTTTGTTTTTTTTAGTGTTTTTTTTTCTTTTTGTTCTGCTGTCCCCCCCCCCCCCCCCCCTTCAGTACCTCATCTTGAGAAAAGGTGTTTTTTCTCGGTTTTTGTGAAGCATGTTTCAAATATTTTGTACATTTTTTGTCACTAAGATAGAGTAAGAAAAGTATAAGTTTTCCATTAAAATAATTACTCTTTTAAATTCAATTTTTCATCACTCGTTTATGTCATTTTGTTTTTATTTATGTATTTACTAGCAGTACCCGCACAGTGATGCCCGTGCTAAAAATTTAATGGAAGTCCGTTGAATGAAAACAATTGACGCCCTCTCCCCCTCTGATGTGAAATGATCATTTCACATCAGAGGGGAATCAAATCATGAAATTAGATTTACAGTTGCTTTAAAACTCTATTTAGCGAGTGAAGGGGTTTTTACTGCAATTTTTAAAATATTTCGCCAAATAAACAAAAAAAAATAATATTTTTCAAATGTAAAAATAGTTCCGCAATTCTATTGTTTACCGCCAAATTCACTCAGCAACTACCCTATCTTAATCCATCCGTCTAAAAAGAAAACATCCTGTGGAACATTCAAAAATCATCGTCAGAAAAAAAAAGAAAATGTTGTACATTTCACTCTGATAAAAACAAATCAAAAGTTTCTTTTCTTTCAAAACAAATCGCCAAAACAATAAATAACATTTACGGTTGCTTTAAAAAAAATCCTAGAACCTCCTGAACTGCTCCGCGCCAAGCGACCACGCTACCGGAACCCAGCCGTTTTGCGAGTGAAGTGGGTGTTTTTTCTTTGGTAATTAAATAAATTTTTCGCCACACAAACTCTCTCTTTATAATATTAGTATAGATTTATTGATTAAGTTTGTGCTTTATTTCATATTATATTCAAAAGATATTTGTGGAAGTAATCTTTTATTTCAGCTATTATTGTTTTTAAGAGTTAATTTTTGTATATTTTGCTCAGTTTTTAAGCCATTTAAGTAGAAAATAATGCTAAAAAAAATAAATAAATATTAAGTTATGTTAGTAGTTCCAAAGTCAAAAATTTAACATTGGCTTATTGTTTTTATTTCAATTAAAAGGATACAACTTTACCAAAGAATAAATAACTAAATGAAAAAAAAGGGAAAAGGTACTGTTATATTTATAAAATTTAGCTGTTTTGGGAAAATATCTTTGGCAAAAATGTTTCTTTTCTTTCACTTCTTTTTAAATATTTTGAAATATATAACTTGTATTCAAAAAAAAGAAAGAAAAACTAATGAAAATTGTAAAGAAAAGCAAAGCAAAAAACAAAGTTTATAAGTGTTATTATAAGAATAGTGTTATTATAATCATGACACCTTATAAATAGATGGTGTTATACAAAAATGGGTCAACTCACCAAGCAGTACTTATGAGTAAATTGAGTTTAAAGTTGAACATCAATGTCTAGTTTCTTAGAAGTTGATTGGCATTTTGTTCATTAAATGGCATAATAATACAGAATTGGCTTACATCTTTTTTGCATTTTATAGTGTATGAGTTTATCAACCTATGCAGGTAACTCTTTTTTTTTTTTTTTTTTTGAATTTTTGTGGGTTAACTCATTTTTTGCAGTACACCGTCCAATGTCTTTTATTTTGTAAATTGTGAACAGAGTAATTTCAATATATATTTGTCCCATTTATGTATTTGCCTTATTTAGCTTTACAATCTTTTTTTCTGTAGGTTTTTGAACTGAGTGATGATGACAGTATATAAGTGGAATTCTGTAACCTCAAGAAATAGTGATACTTACTTTTCATTATTTAAAAATCAATGAGCTTTTAGAAAATAGTTTCAACTGCAATAGAAATGATTAATTATACAATAGTCATCATTATCATTTTTTTTTTCTTCAAATATTCATTATTTTGTGTGATTTTTGTACTTCTGTAATATATTTTTCTAAGATTGTGATATTGTATGAAATAAATTATTATTAAAGTATACTTTAGCTGCTTATTAAATTTTTATAAATAAATAATTTTATCATATGACATATGTACCTATGACATATGTATCAGTAATGTCTTCAGCATAAATACATAAGTTCAAATTTTTGGGAACTTTGACACTGTGATTCATTATTACCCAACCAAAAAATCTTTTTAGAATTTTTTCCACCATATCCACGTTTTAAGAAACTCTGATGTTGATGTTCTAGTAGTGAGGGCGAACATCTTTTGTTATGTGTGTCAAATATTTTAAAAACACTAACTTAAATCTGGTGCTGTCTCACATTTTCTAAAGGTTTTAATATTTTCCTAAGCTATAAATTAAAAAAAAAAATTCTGATATTTAGTTTATGCATATTTAAATACTATATTTAACAAAAAATAAATAAACTTAATTTTAAAGAAGAAATCAATATACATTTAGAAAAACAGTGGTGATCAAACAGTATGAAAACAAGAAATTAGTAACTTATTTTTGCATGGAATTTTGTCTTCTAAGTTCTTAGATTGCATTTTCATAGCTCCACTTGGTGCATTTCAAAGCCAAGCAAGCACCAATAGCATCATATCGCTCATGGGCTGCAATAGTGACAACTCAAAAAACACACATTTTGGAGTGAGAACAGGTGTAACTATGAAAATACACATTCTTTTCAGCAGCAATACTAGCACAACTCAAAATTCAATAGTAGGCCTTAAGATGGCAGAAGTAAAATGCATTTCTTATGCATTTTCCTTAGCAAAGAAAACTTTAAAGTCACTTAACTCAAAACATGATTTTTTTGAGTTGTACTGCTATTGCAACCCATGAGCAATATAATAGCCAGCTGATATTTTTTGTTTGCTTTATGCTGAAAACTCAAACAAAAAAATTGTTTTGGCACTTCTTTTTCCAGACAAACTTATTTCTGAATTAATATTTTAAGCATTTTTCTGATGAACTAAATTTTTTAACTAAATTATGGGATTTTCATTTGCTACCATTGGTATGACTTAAAGTAAACTTTCATGTCATAGGTTCGCTATCACTGGTCTAATACATTTTTAAATAATATTTTTTAGCTCTGTTTAAATTAAATGATGATGAAAATGAGGCCTCATTAACTTTGATATTCATCTTTACATCAGCATAACCAGATTTTTCTCCTGAAGAAGGGGAGGAGAGGGTCATACAGTCCATTCACTTATTACAGCAAATATATTTAAGTACTTAGATTGAAGTATAGTTTAAAACCAAAACTTCTAGAGGCTTTTTAACTTCCATCCTCCCTGTGCTGCTCTAGTTTTCATCACCCCTGATTCCACTTTATTGCATTTCAGTCATTGATGAGTGATTTTTAAGCACTTACTTGTTCATGAAAACTTGCTTGTTCCAAAAAAGAGAAAGCAGAGAGAAGTCGTGCCATGGAACCTTGTTGCTGAATTTTTTGAAAAATTTTGTTTCAATATGGAGAAAAGAATTGCAGCTTCTTTATTTTGTTGCATACCTGTGAGAAAGTTCTAGCTCATTGTTTGCATTCCTATTGGTTCTTTATTGGTTAATCCACTATTTTTACTTTTTATGCTACTTGCTTATCTGGCTCTTGTCTTTGGTTGGATGCCTTTTCACCCATAAGCTTATTTCTTTTGCATTGAAAAAGGCGTTCCTTGTAATGCCGAAACAGGTATCTGCAATTTGTGTTTTTTGACATTGTTATTTCTTATTTTAGTTTTATTTTGTTCAGTGAAAATATTACTATAAATCTAACCTATAGAACACATTCAGTCTGAGAAAGGAATACCTTTGTACATAAAAGAAAGTGAAATATTAAAACTTTAACTCACACAAAATTGCAGAGAACTGCATACATTTGTTTCAGGGTTACAATAGATGAAAATATTGCTTTTGTTGGACATCTTTTCAACCATAAGCTCAATTCTTTTACATTGTAAAAATGTTCTCTTGTAACCCCGAAACATGTGTATGCAGTTCTCGGCAACTTTGTGCAAATTAACATTGTAATATTTTCTTTGCATTTAGTTTGCTAAATTTAATATAAACAAAATGTTTGGAAAACAAATCAACAGAAAATGTTTCTTGAACATAATTTACTGTGATGATATACATACTTTCATGGGTTTTCAACAGTATAACAATAGTGTAAAACAAATATTGTTGATCTCAACAAATGATTAAAAAATTTATGAAATTATACAACAACATATTTTTTGTGGATAGTCCGGTGCAAACACTTTTTTCTTAATGCCATAAACGAAGAAACGTCCAGGGTTTCCATTCCATTCATAAGTAGCACAGTAAACTGGGATGGTATATATGGTGTGTCTCTGAAAAATAATTTTTTTAAATGCTTTTATTCGATTATTTTTTAAATCAAACACGTACAGGAACTGGGAACAAGGCTAGTTTTTGCAGTTTCACATTTCAGACAAAAATGTAAATTGCTGCATCTCTCCCTACAATTTTAATGGGGTCGTTTCAAAAATTTTAAAAGTTTTTTTTTGAAAGAGCATGCTTAAAAACATAGAATGTGACCATTTTAAAAATAATTTGTTTAAGTTTAATATTTTAAAAAAATTACCTAAATCGGTGCTCTTTCATTGTTTACACTTCTGTCGTGTGGCATCACAAATGATGAAATGCCATTCAATGTTACCATTCACAGAACAAAATATTTAATTTGCATCTTTACTCATGTGTATTGGCAACAATATGGTTGATAACAAGCATAGAGCGTAATTTTTTTAATTTGCTGCTTGATTATCATAACGTGGAAACGTAGTAGAAGGATGCGCCAAATTGCATCATTTGTGACGTCATAAATACCACGCCTTGTTTGAAAAATTGGACATTTAAAAAAATTAATTTAAAAAAACTGTTGGGAAATAAAAGTATTTTCTGGGTCCATGTATCTTTATACATAAAGGTCTACGCTCTGTTCGGATGTCCGGGGTAAACGTCAAAACCACTGGAGGGATTTTAACCGTTTTTTCACCATAGATAGCTACAGAATCGGGGAACAACTTAGGCTATAATTTGTTCCTTAAAAACTCATTTTTAAAAAGTTATGGTGGAAAACAGCAAATTTCATGTAATATCCCCATTCAATGATTAAATATAAAATCCATTGTTAGAAAAATTCGTTGCCTAACAACTGCAATATTAAAAGTAATCATAATGTAAATTTTGAATCAAGGCCTCTCTGGAGCAAGCATGACATTTATAGCTTTCTTAGGAGTTGCATCCTTATCTTTATACATAAAGGTCTACGCTCTGTCCGGATGTCCGGGGTAAACGTCAAAACCACTGGAGGGATTTTAACCGTTTTTTCACCATAGATAGCTACAGAATCGGGAAACAACTTAGGCTATAATTTGTTCCTTAAAAACTTAGTTTTAAAAAGTTATGGTGGAAAACAGCAAATTTCATGTAATATCCCCATTCAATGATTAAATATAAAATCCATTGTTAGGAAAATTCGTTGCCTAACAACTGCAATATTAAAAGTAATCATAATGTAAATTTTGAATCAAGGCCTCTCTGGAGCAAGCATGACATTTATAGCTTTTTTAGGAGTTGCATCCTTATCTTTATACATAAAGGTCTACGCTCTGTCCGGATGTCCGGGGTAAACGTCAAAACCACTGGAGGGATTTTAACCGTTTTTTCACCATAGATAGCTACAGAATCGGGGAACAACTTAGGCTATAATTTGTTCCTTAAAAACTTAGTTTAAGAAGGTCGTGATCGAAAACAGTAGATGTCATGTAATTTCCACATCAAATGATTAAAGATTAAACCCATTGTTTCGAAAATTCGTTGCCTAACAACAGCAATATTAAAAGTAATCATTATGTAAATTTTGAATCAAGGCCACTCTGGAGCAAGCATGACATTGCTTTCATAGGAATTGCATCCTCATCTTTATACATAAAGGGCTAATCTCTGTCCGGATGTCCGGGGTAAGCTTTAAAACTACTATAGGGATTTGAACCATTTTTTCACCATAGATAGATACATTATGAGGGAGCAACTTAGGCTGTAATTTATTCCTTAAAAACTTAGTTGTAAAAAGTTATGGTGGAAAACAGTAAATTTCATATCATTTCCCCAGTAAATAATTAAAGTTGCAACTCCAATAAATTATAGGGGGCGCAGCAGCCACTGTCTAATGGCGGATGAAAAAAGGTGAAACAAACAAATGCCATAACTTATAACTTGCTTTGACATTTAGTGAATGACAGTACTTTTTCATCGTGTTTGTGCGAAGCTTTCTTTTTTAATTCTTCTGAAATTACATTATTCCACAAACTGCTTGAAGCCGGGAATTTACCCCAAAGAAAACTCGTGGAATGGAATGTTTTACCTTTTTCTTTAGTATTGGTAATCACCGCAAGGTAGCATATTCGAGCTTTAACGTTGCGAATATAAAACCCATTGTTACAAAAATTCGTTGCCTAACAACAGCAATAATAAAAGTAATCATAATGAAATTTTTGAATCAAGGCTTCTCCGGAGTAGACATGAGTTTAAAGTCGTTTAAACATTTGGAAACTCTACTTTTTGCATCTTTAAAGAAACATAGTAGAGAGCTTTTTTTTTTCCTTTGAGTGTGTACTATTGAATTAAATAAAGCGCACGGTTTTTTCAGTGATCTTTGTTTTTGTTAGTTCATATTTTGGAAATTCTTCAAATTTTTATATGCTTAAATTCGTGCTTTCGTTTCTAAATGAATATTCGTTCGTTCTTTATACTTACTGCTATTTTACTTTAATGGGTAAGGAAGAAGCTCGATTTTTAATCACGTCAAAGTGATATGTTTTGAGTTCTTTCAGTTAAAACAGAAACGAAAGGAAGTAGCGATTGTTTCTTACATTTATTTCTGACCCAGGCAACGCCGGGTATTTTTGCTAGTTTATATATATATATATATATATATATATATATATATATATATATATATATATATATATATATATATATATATATATATATATTGCTCATTCTATCCATTTCACTGACTAAAAGTAGTACTTTTGACTGAATGGAACCACCCCATTATGATTTAAAAAGATGAATTACACTGATAAACAAGCCATAGATATCTGGCATGGTGTTTACTTTTTCTAATGTAGTTTTTCATGCTGATTACATATCTGAAAACTATTTTGCTCTACCACGTCAGGTTTTCAAGCTATCAACAAAAGCATACATTTTTTAATTCCCTTTCGTTGAATTTTTTTTTTTTTAATGGAATGTTGAATTTTCCCCTGGATTGTAAGTTGTTTATGTCCCCCCCTTCCCCCTGAAATCTTAATACCCCAATGAAATGCATAAGCTACAATGTTATTTAAAAATGTTCAGTTCCCCTTCACAGTTCCATTATTATGCCTCCACTTCATATAAAGTTCGGGCCAATGAAGAACATTGTGAAGGCACTAGACAACAACTCAGATGCCTTTTTGGCTCCTATCCAACAAGTTTCCAGAGGTGAGTCATGCGAAAGTGAAAAAAGTGTGTTCAATGGATCCACAAGTAAGGAAAATCATTGACTTACTCAGCAGTACTGAAAAATATGTATGGTTGCCATTCAAGTTTGCTGTAGAAAATTTCCTTGGAAATAATAAATCTCCTGAATATGTAATTACTGTGCAGAAGTGCATTAGTGCGTACAGCTTGATGGGTTGCAACGGGTCCCTTAAGATTCATCTCCTCGACTCACATTTGGACTTCTTTCCCAATAACCTAGGTTCTGTCAGTGATGAACATGGCGAACGTTTTCATCAGGGCATCTCGGTGATTTATAGGGCCTGATTTAAGTGTAAGCTTATGAGGCCCGGCCTTAGGGACCCCCTAGGGTCTTCAAAAATTAGAAACTTTTTTGTACACAGAAATGTTTTCAATTGTTTTGAACTATGGGAATTACTTTTTGATCAAGTGTAAGTTTAAAAATTTAATTGTTATTGCTGGCTCTGTTTCAACCAAGTTTGTGAGTTTAGTGGAAAACCAACTCTCTTCTATTAAGCGAGACAATTATGAGGAGTGGCATCGAGTTAATTTACAGTATTTCAAGATGTTTGAATCTTTTGCAGGGCCGACGCCAGGGGGGGGGGTGCTACACGCAACCAGTTTTTCAGAAATGTACCGCCAATTTCTTGTTAGCGATGCAAGAAAAGAAGAAAAAGAGAAACTCTTCGTTGTTTTAAAAAATAAAAATATTAAATATAAAAGAACAAATGAAAGAATAGTGGCAAAAAGTATTTTTCCTATAAAATTTGAATGGAAAATATAATCTTAAAATACAATTTAGGAACATTCATGATTCTCTTTTATTAAGATTATCTGAGTAAGGACCGCGGAAATGTACGCTTCAAACATTTTTAATGGAAAAAAAAATCAGTGCACTATTCACAAGGACGCAGAGTGGGTATGTCTACCTAGTCGGAAACTATGGGACCGGCTCAAATTAAAGTATTGTGCATAGAGTAAATTAGCATAATGGGATGGAGGACCAGCGACAAAACGTGTACGCCTTGTCTCTCGGCGGCCCTGATTATACAAAACCATGCTTCATGGTTCTTCTGTTTAAACAAAATAAACAGGATGGCTTTATAGGGGCAACCGAAACATTCCCATATTTGATTTTTTGGTGAAAAATATTGTCCTAAAAATCGTGAAAAGTGGAGAAAAATGCATTGGTTGCCGAAACATATTTGAAACAGAGAGAGAGAAAAACAGTTTAATGCTAAGAGAGATTTAAAGTATTGTGATGAAAGCTCACACCAGAAGTTCTACATGTTTGAAAATAAAAATCGTAAGTAAATCAAAGCTTAATCAAGAGATGCAAAAGGAATATTTAAAATAAAATGAAGTGGAATGAATAGGACCAAAGGTATCACAAAAAATTATCACATCCGTTCAAAATGTTAAAAGTTCCTTTTCTGGAGCCGCAGACGCTTGTATTGCAAGAAAACAAAAATATTGGACTGGAAATTGAGAATTTTACTACGGGAAATCCAAGCAAATAATTGTGTTTGGTTTGTTAAATTGGAAGAAAGTATTACCACACTATTTTTGTCAATAGTTAAAGTTTAAAATGATGATAGGGACGAAACCAAACTGAGGGTAGAGTGGAGAACTCCAATTCCTTTTCTTAACGTCCCCAAAGCTGGTCTGGAATTGAGTTTTTAAAACTTAGGTTTTGAAAAAATTCTGGGAAAACGTTCTCAAACCCCATCACTTGCCCTAACGTCATTAAAGATGGCCTACACATGAGTATTTAGGACTGCAATTTCGAAAGACATGAGTGCTCCCAACGTAATCCCCGAGAAACGCCCACTCAATTAATCATTCATCATCCGCTGTAAAAACGATTAAGAAACGTTACTGGAAAATAATAGGCAGCTGATGTGCCCTATTTCTGCCAGTTATATCTCGCAATATAACCAGGAACGTTTTCCGCTAAAATTCAATAACCTTCCTGAAATTATCCTGGAAGCTTCCTGAAGATTACAGAGATCTTCCCGTGTAAAGCCAGTGGTGTCTCTGGAACTTCAGAGTAATCTTAGGTAAGGATAATATAGCATCTCCAAAAGCAGTATCGCAAACACGACCGAAGCTAAGTCAGAATTGCCAGAAAGTAGCAAGCATCTCACTTGACTGAAAATTGCAATTCTTGCAAAGCTACGTAGTCCAAGGACTTATTTGCTCCCTTTGGGAGCTTAATAAATCTGGATGAGCAATATCTAATTAAAGGCGATACATCTTATAAATGCTCTCAGTTAATCTTTAAACTAGGAGCTAAAACTATTTTTTACAACAGAGAGAAGTCTGTATTCGTGCAATTTGAAGCTATTTGAAACATTTTGACAATGATACTAGATATTTCCAGGAAGTGAATAAAAACCATTAAAATCCGGAAACGTTACACGGGAATACTCAGTAACTTTTCGGAATTTTTTTACAATGTCATTCACGGTCGCATAAATTTCGTCTTTTGGACTTTAATTTCAACAAAACTCCCTAAGGTTTCCCGAACCTATCCTCCTTCGATAATTTGCATTTGTATTTCTGTTCCATGTGAATGAAACACAGAATATCACTTACTTCTCGTTTATTGTAAGTTCACACGAATAATACATGAGTTCAGTTCACACAGGGACCTCTGATCAAAACGAAGCATCTCGTACGCGCACACACAATCAACTGAGAAAAAATGAAAAAACACAACGTCCCTGCATGAACTGAAGCGCCCTCTAAAGCAGTGGACTGTATTGGAAAATTATTCTAAACATACCGCCCCCCTTGAAACTTCGGAGGGGGTTTCAATAACATAATTAAACATAATATTAGATTAATTAATCTAACAGAACAAATGCACTTAAAGAAATTGCAGAATATGTAAAATAAACACATTGAACAAATTAGTACAGCGAAAAGATGACTCTCTACAACGCTGGAAAAAAAGCTGAAAACATGAGTAAATACATAGAGCAAAAATGTCTTTTAGAATGTTCAACTATGTAACAGGTAATGGACACAGCTTGGAAATTGGTCTCACTAGTTCTCCGGTTTGCGTTTTTACCTCCGCAACGCGAACTTTGTTATCTTTCCCTGGAAATATTTTCTGAATTCTGCCCAACTTCCATTGCAGTGGTGGCAAGTTTTCGTTTTTTATCAGCACCAAGTCACCAATGTCAAGATTTGCTTTAGCCCTACACCACTTGGATCTCGACTGCAGCTTTGTTAAGTATTCTGCTGACCATCGATTCCAGAAATGTTGAATCGTACGCTGAAGCAAACGCCATCGATCGCCTTGTCACAAATCTGTGGTTGCGGCACTGCAGTTAAAGGTCTCCCGATCAAAAAATGTCCTGGTGTGATAGCACTAAGATCATTAGGATCGCTTGAAAGTCCACAAAGAGGTCTTGAATTGAGACATGCCTCTATCTGAGTTGCAATCGTTGTTAATTCCTCAAACGTGAGACTGGTGTTACCTATTACTCTTTTAAGGTGGAACTTAAAGGACTTCACCACGGACTCCCAAAGGCCTCCAAAGTGTGGAGCCGAGGGAGGATTGAAACGCCATCTGATGTTATCTGTAGCAAGGAAGTGATGGAGGTTGTCATCTCGTAACAATTGTTGAAACTCTGTCTTAAGTTCTCTGCTAGCGCCATAAAAATTGGTACCTCGGTCACAAAAGAGTTCTGTAGGCCTACCTCTGCGGGCTACAAACCGTTTCAAACACGCTATGAATGCCTTGCTAGTTAAGTCACTCACAGTTTCTAGGTGGACCGCCTTAGTTGCAAGGCAGACGAACACGCAAATATAGCACTTAGTATTGCGACTTCCTCTTCCTATTGAGCTTCTAACCAAAAATGGTCCAGCAAAATCAATACCTGTGGTTTGAAATACTGTAGAAGGACAAACTCTGGATTCCGGAAGATCTCCCATGAGCTGTTGAGCTACCTTTGGTCGATTTCGGAAACACGAGACACATCTGTGTATAACCTTTCTCACAGCATTTCTAGCTGAAAGCACCCAGAATTTTTCTCGCATTGCTGCTTGAAGGAGTTCCGGGCCTGCATGAAGTAAAGTTAAATGGTAGTGAGTAATAATCAAGTCTACTAAGTAGTCATTTTTGGGAAGCAAGATGGGATGCTTTCGTTCTTCTGGAAGATTCGAATTCTTTAATCTGCCTCCTACACGTAGTATCCCGAATTCATCCATAAATGGTGCCAACGGAACGATTGTGCTGCCGGTTGGAAGTTGTTTTCCAGCACCCAAACACGAAAGTTCTGCAGAGAAATGAACCTTTTGAATGTACTTCACAATTGTCTTCTCCGCGTTGTCTAACTCTTCAACTGTCAAAGAAAACTTGACTCTTTTTTCAGCCGGTATCGAACAATTAGTGGAAAATCTTCGACACCATGCAATAACTCGTTTCAATTTATTCCATGAGGAATATTTCTGAATTACTTCAGTCATGAACGTATTGTTGATCGTTTGGGCAATGGCAATTTTGAAGGTTTTCTTTTCTTCCTTAAGAAATTCTTCAGGCAGTGGTTGATCTTCCTTATGCCTTTGTATAGGGTATAGAAGGATCACTTAACCATTTCGGGCCATTGAACCACAAGTCACAGTTTACAAATTTGGACGGAAATAGGCCTCTTGTACCGCAATCTGCTGGATTCTCGAGTCCACTCACGAAATTCCACTGAATATCTGGAACCAATTCTTGTATTTGGGCTACTCTGTTAGCAACGAAAGGTTGCCATCTTCTAGGTTCTGAATAAATCCATGCTAGAGCAATTTTTGAATCGGACCAGGCACATTTCAATTTGATAGGAAGGTTCAGATGTGGAAGAGTAGAATGTAACAAATTAGTAAGCAGAAGAGCTGCACACAGCTCAAGTCTTGGAAGAGATTGCACCTTTAGAGGAGCCACTCGGGTTTTTGATGTCAAAAGGGTGACTCGAACCGAAGAATTAGAAACACAGCGAATGTAAATGACAGCACAGTAAGCCTTCTCAGAACTATCGCAGAATGCATGTAACTCAAATTCACTCTGAGACTGTAGCACATATCTCGGGACGGTAACTTGCTCAAGCAGATATAGTTCTTCCAGAAACGACCTCCAACTTTTACAAAGTTCAGCAGTAAGAAGTTGATCCCAAGAGAATTTCCCTTGCCAAAGCTCTTGCAACAGAATTTTCATGAAAGTTACACATGGTGACAAGAGCCCCAACGGATCAAATACACGGGCTATTTGTGAGAGTACTTCTCGCTTGGTGTAAGTGAATTTTATGTCTACTGGTGCTATTGAGAATTTAAACACATCTAACTTTGGCGACCACTCAATTCCAAGAACCTTGCAATCATTGTCGTCTTCAAGCTGAACTGCATCGCTTTCTTGAGCGTCAACTGAAGTATCACGAAAAATAGAGGGATCGTTAGAATGCCACTTTCGAAGATTGAAGCCTCCTTTTCGCATCATCTCTTGTAATTCGATTACAAGTTGTACTGCTTCTTCTCTTGTAGAAGCTCCACTCAAAAGATCGTCGACGTAGAAATTCCGAATTGTTGCGCTAGAAGCTAATGGATAGGATTCCTGTTCATCTAGTGCGAGCTGGTGCAAAGTTCTTGTTGCCAGGAATGGTGCACAGGAAGTTCCGTACGTAACAGTGACAAGACGATATTCTGTAATAGAATCATCGGGTGAATTTCTCCATAAGATTCTTTGCCAATCAGTGTCATCTGGATGAACTCTTATCTGACGAAACATTTTTTCGAGATCAGCACAAAGTGCAAATTGAAAAATTCTAAACTGAATAAGTATTGCAAAAAGTTCTGGTTGTACTCTAGGGCCAACCATGAGAAGGTCGTTTAGTGATACGCCTGATGACGTTTTGCTTGATGCATCAAAAACAACTCTAAGTTTAGTCGTAGTACTCGACTCTTTGAGAACAGCATGATGAGGCAAATAATATGAACTCCCTTTGTTATATTCTGAAATTGGCACTGCTACCATATGATTTAAAGTCAAATATTCCTTCATAAATTGTCTATATTGATTGTATTTGTCTGGATCAGAACTGAGATGACGTTCCATTGCAAGCAATCTACGAAGGGCTATTTGTTTTGATTCGCCTAACTGCGTAGGAGAGGAATGAAATGGTAACCTAACCGTATATCTGCCTTCATCGTTTTTAGAATGTGTTTCTTTAAAATGATTTTCACAAGACTGTTCTAAAGCTGTAAAACTTTTAGCACAAGGAACCGAATCCAATTCCCAAAATTTATTCATTAGCTGATCTGACACTACTTGGATGGAATTTACATTTAGAAAATTCTGACCCCCTGAAGTAGCTTTACCGCCTATCACCCAACCAAGATCTGAACGCATTGCAAATGGTTTATCTTTACCCATTGATAATGTCTGACCCCGTAACAACGGTAGCGCGACATCAACTCCAAGAAGAATATCAACTGGACTACTAATATGAAACGCTGGATCAGCCAAAGTGAGATCTGTAAACATTTCTGAGTATGACGCAGCTAAACTACACTGGGGAAGCAAACCCACAATTTTATTTACCACATACACAGACGCCGTAAATAAAGAACGAGATGGAAAATGCGATGTGAATTGAATTTGCGACATTCCATTAGTTCGAGTGTTTGACGCTCCTAAACATGAAATATGCACATTAGCTTTTTGTTTGCTTAAACCTAGTCTTTCAATACACTCGGTAGTAATCAGCGAAGCTTGACTACCACTGTCGAGCAAACATCGGCACGTCTGAAATTCGCCCCAAACGTCTCTTACACGAATTATAGCTGTACACAGAAGAATTTGCACATCAGGGTCAACATTTGACAAACAAGATGTAACATCTACTACCTTTGGAACACTACACGCTTTATCGGAAACATTTTCACTTGAAGCAAATTCGGGCTTAAACACGGGAGCATTTATTGAAAGTCCACTTCCTACTGTTTGTTTTCCCTTACCATTCGAAAATTCATAGTGTAGCAAAGTATGATGCGGTTTTTTACAAGTACGACATCTGTATTTACTTTTACATGTTTTGATTCCGTGAAATCGCGTTAAGCAATTGAAACAAACATTATTTGATTTTACGACTTCCATACGCTTCGGAATCGACAATTTTAAAAACGCCTCACATCTACGTAACTCATGATCTCCATTACAGAGTGAACACTGTGATTGCAGGTTTGACGCAACTAACGTCACCTTTTTCTGCACATTTCTTTTCTCACTTTGTTTTCCTGTCCTGATAGACCTCGCATGCATTTTAAGAAATTGAAGTAAATCATCTAAGGAGGGAATCTTATCCCCCAAAAGGGTTCTCTCAAACCAAGTCCTGGTGTTCGGATCAAGTTTAAGCATAACTAAGAACATTAAAATAGTATCCGCCGTTTTATCAAACTTAAACTCTAACGATTCTAAGGTCCGCACAAATTCTTTAGTAGAATCGATCAAATTCAACATTTGATTGTGTGACTCACCATTTAATTGTGTCACGTTCATAAATTTCTTCATTAGCGATGACATTATTTCCCGCTTGTTAAAATATCTTTCAACTAAAAGGTCCCATGCAATTTTAAAATTACTATCAGTAATTGGCAATGAATGAACAATTTTTAAAGCATCTGCTCTTAAAACACCTTTTAAATATTGTAATTTCTGAGCTTCAGTTAAATTTGGATTATCTGATACCGCAGCACGAAACAAATCTGAAAATGTTAACCATTCATCTGTTTCCCCCGAAAAGGTTGGAAGAGATAACGTAGGTAATTTAACATCTGCCGATTCGATAGGTTTTGAATCAAGACTTTTCTGCTGTTTAGATTCAGAACTCTTAGCAATGTTCCTACCAATTAGAACCAGCATTTGTTCAAACCCGTCAAGTAAATCCTCTTTTTCAATACAATAAGTATCAGTTTCTTTATCTTCGCATACATTCATTATTGAATTGAAAATCCCTTCAACTTCATCCCTCAATCGAATAAATCGATTTCGCCTAACTTCCAATTCAGTAAGATCTAAATTTTCAACATCCCTTTCAGTTTTTGTTTTAAGACGAGTAATAGCTGCCTTTGCAATCTTCTTTTGGTTAAGTAATGCTTTTAGATCCATTTTAAAAGAAAAATAATGCACTCAATCACACACGCGAAAAAACACAATTTGACTAAAACAAATTACCTGGAAAAAACTGCTAACGTATTTGCGAAACAAACTCAACACAATAGTAAATAGACATTAGAATGGCAGATACACGGAAAGGAAATATTTCAATACGCAAAAGTTCAAATTTCAGCATTTGCAAAGTAAACTGATACTAAACACTTCATAAACTTTCACTATTTTCAATTGCAATTTGAATTATAACTGAACTTACGAAAATGCCTTTCGCAACTGGAATTAATAGTTCTGAATGAAACACTTTGAATTCATTTGCAACAAGGAAGTCTATATGCGAACTTGACTATGAATGGAACAGAATGCACACTAAGAAAGTATCAAGGTTTTAAGAAATCCGGCTCGACGGACCAAAAAATGTTCGATAATTTGCATTTGTATTTCTGTTCCATGTGAATGAAACACAGAATATCACTTACTTCTCGTTTATTGTAAGTTCACACGAATAATACATGAGTTCAGTTCACACAGGGACCTCTGATCAAAACGAAGCATCTCGTACGCGCACACACAATCAACTGAGAAAAAATGAAAAAACACAACGTCCCTGCATGAACTGAAGCGCCCTCTAAAGCAGTGGACTGTATTGGAAAATTATTCTAAACACCTAATATTACCGAAGATCCTCAAAAGTTTCATTGTTAAGGCTTCAGAAAATTTTACGGGGAAATCTCCCTAACCCCCTACCCCTCTAACAGTATTGAAATTTGCCTACGATTGCGTTAATTGAATTTCAATTTTGAAAATTTGCCAGAGGAGGACTCCCAATCTCTCCTCCCATTAACATTACCAAAATTCTTCAAAAACAGCGTTTTCTATACAAATCGGAAAATTTTCGAGAAAATGCTCTCCTCTCTCTCCCACCAACATCATTGAAAAACGTCTTAAATCTTGTTTTTAGTGCTTCAATTACGAAACATTTCTGTACGCGAGCCCCTTCAAACCCTCCCCCTCTTCTTAATGACAGTTGGCTTAAATTAAGTTTTCGGAGCTTTAATTTCAAGAAACTAGCTGTGCATTCAAATTTTAACTCCCTTAACATCACTATATATCGTCTAAATATGTGTTTCATTGATAAATTTCATTGATGTGTTTCATTCAAAGATATTTCATGTATTTCTGCCTTAGCCCTGGCTAATGGGCGGTAACTTACTGAATATACCTGCCTTGCCTTCAATCTTCGAGTTGAACCGAACCATTGCTTCGATCGCTCCTCTGGTCAGTGCTAATTCTGTATTAGCTACCAGTTTGTTTGGCACTCTATTCTATGCTTCCTTAAAAGGTTTTCCACCTCCAGTTCAGTCACTTTCCTATGCAGGGCTGATGAGTGCTAATAAGCACGAAAATGCAGTCCTCGACTGGAATTGACTGAGCTGGCGGTGTATTTCATGTAAGGAACTTTATGTTATACCTATGTATTTTATATGTATTATACCTTAAACTAGAATACTAGATGATGCTGTGTAGTTTAAGTTACTTAGTACTCTACTCAGCAATATGTGCTCTACTGTAACTTGTGTGCGAGTTGTTTGTCTTGATACAATGTTAAACATATATAATTGGTTAATGTCAGATGTCTGAAAAACGGTGGGTGATAGAGACAAACGGTTTGCATATTTTTAATCAGCGTGTCTAGATTGTCTTACAACAAGTGTTGGATGCTAAGATATCCGCCGAAACTTTTGTTTTTTGTTTATCAGTGTTATTAATCATTACAAACATATGACACAAATAACTCTTGGCGAAAAAAAATGAAAACGACATCAAAAACCATAAACAAATTTTCAAAAACGAAAAGAAATCAAATTCAAAAACGATAGAAATACAAACTAATATCTTCAAAATACTTAATAAATAAATAATAGCCAATACAGGTAGTTAAACGTTAAACCATTTGATCCAGCGTTTCTCAAATTTTTCATCTGAAGCTCCTGTGAAATCGTGGGAACTTGGGTGTCAAAGTAACGATTTTTACTTTCTTCTGTATCCAGAATATCAATAAGAAAATATCCGAAGCCTGTAAATTGTTATTTTTGATGAATTAACACTTTTTAAAGTGCACTGAATGAGATTTGATCAATTTGTCCATTTTTACTTTATTTTATATAAGAACTTGCTGCATTGCCCGACTTCGCACGGTTTACCTCTAAAATCAAAGTTATGTCAAGTGATGCGTGTTTAACAATCAGGCTTCAGTTAGAGAAAGAAAAAAATACGAAAAATTTCCCGTCAAAATAAACTTTCTCAAAGAAAGAAAACAGCAAATCCAAAGTTGTCGAAAACCCTCCATAAAGGCAACTAAAATCCTGAAAAAAAAAAAAAAAAGAAAAGAAAAGGAAAAAGATAAATTGCCAAATAATAATCAAAAGGGGAAATTTTTACCTCAAAACGAAATCAAAATTTTATTTACTCACAGCTGAGGAAAAAAAAGTGGCAACTTTCTGAAAGCTAAATTAAAATGGAATCGCGCAAACAATAATTTTCCGATTTAAAATTTCTGTTCCATTAGGCATAGCAGTGCTTTTTAATTTTTTCCCGGTGATTTTACAGCTTTTTTTTTTTTTTTAAATTCGAAGGAATGATTGAACTCTACGGATGTTTTTCGCGGGCTTTCGAATAGCGCCAAAATTGAACTAATCGATAATTATTTTGAGTAGAAAGAGCCATTTACTATTTTCGGGCCCTAAAATTAAAATTCGAACGGTTCGGTTCTTTTTTGGCTTTCAAAAACCTTCCCCCCCCCCACGTTCCTTTTCGGGTGCCCAAGTACCTCCCTGCCAAATTTGGTCGAGATCCGACGTAAACTGTGGATTTGTATAGGGAACATACACACACAGACATATATATATATTCTCTGTTTTATTTAATAGATGTTCTGAATACTACATTTTACCAGATAACGAATATATGGCTGAAGTTCAGGTGAATGTGAATACCGAGTATTTGGTTAAAATATTTGACTAATATTTATTTTAATTTTATACAAATATTTAAAATAGGATATGTTTATCTATTTTGTGTCTTTAGTGTAAAAAAAATATGTATTTAAATGCAGCTCCTAAATTTAACACTTAATATTCTGACGGGGGAGGGGGGAGGGTCAGTTTACTCTTACATATTTAAATGAGCTAGTAACAGCAATAGTAACTTTAACATAATGTGCCGATATTTAAGAAAAATTTATGAAAAGAAATTTAAATTTGACATCCGATTGTTTTCTCTTAAATTAAGATAACTTCGAATGTGATAATATTCAGAACAATTTGAATTAATTTTGATGATACTAAACCAAACATTCATTATATAAACTTAATTGTAAACTTTCATTCATTGGATAAAAAAATATTTAAATTTCATTATCATTCGGAGTCCGATTATTAAAGTATCCGGTCAAACCGAATATTCAGTTTGCCGATTTGGCAACTGAATGCCAACCGAATATTCAATGCATAAGTACTTTTATATGAAATTTAAAAAAAAAGCATTGTGGTCGTAAAAGTTTATGAATTTTAACGAGATTAAAAGTTTCAAGGTGTGCTGGATCCATTTTGGCCATTTTAAGAAAATGTTTGTACGTGAACGTTTTTTTTTGGGGGGGGGGGCACTTTAACTCTAAACGTTCGATTGCATACCCCTCTTAAAAGTCAATCGACACCAAAAATGAATCAAAACCCGATCCCTCCAAGGCCTACTTTGGACCTAAGCTTTTTTTTTTCTTTTTATTCGTTATAGTATTTCTTGAGGACATAGCAGTCACCTGCAAAGAGAAAAACATTCCGAATGCTCTCCTTCCAGGAGCGATTTCTAGAACCAAATTTTGTTCAATTCCATACATTACGTTTAGATGTGCAAGTGCTCTGTTATGCAAACATGCTGATTTGTTTTTTTTGGTGCCAATCGCTGTCATGGGGTGTCGCAATCGATTTGTAATTGTTTTTTCTCTCGCAAAAAAGCCTCAACCCAATGAACTTTCATCTTCAACGTGTAAGATGAATTAAAGTTAAATATACTCAATAAAAGGCCCAGGCCCGGATCTATAAATTTTCTGTGTTTTTGCTGTTTTTCTTATAAAATGCAATAAGTTTACACCAGCGTTTCTCAACTTTTGATTCGAGGACCGGCGGGCCGTTCAAATCTTGTAATTTTTGTTTACTGACCGGCGAGGTTTTTTCCCTTGGTTCTTTCTTTTTTTCATCTCACAAAAAAAAAAAAAAAAACTTTCAATTTGGAGGTTTGCTTGTTAAAAACTCGTGGAAAATTTTCGAAAATGGCTGAAGTTTTTTTTTCCTAATTAAAAAAAAATAAAATAAATGAATTAATAATGTAATAAAGTTTAATGTTAAAGAGCTGTTACAAAAGTATTAAGATTATGATAAGTAATCATTGTAATAATTTTATATAAGTAATGAACGTTCTAACTGGCTAAATCACAGAAAGCTACGAAAATAAATCTCAAAATTCACCTTATTTATTTGTCATTACTTTTTTACGTGAATGAGAAGAAAAAAAAAATCTATCAAAAATTTCTACCGACTGTTACCAGCCCGCCGGACTACTACTTGAAAATCGCTGGTCTATCCTCCTCCCCCCCCCCCCTCGGAAACTTTAAAATGACGCATCTGGTTTAGAACCTTTTTTTTTTCTTTCTTTCTTTTTTTTTTTTTTTTTTTTTTTGAACAGAGATTACCTGTGATATAATCTTTTCATTTGGTAAAAGGTTCTGGTGCTTTTCGATTAGCAATGAAGACACAGTGTGTAAATCACTCTCTGGGATCATGACAGGAGTAACCTATGAATAACAAAGGAACATCGATGATTCAGAATGTTCACTAATATGAGGCACATATTAATAACATGCCTCAGTCAACAACAGTGTAATAAATTACTCATTAGTCTTTTAAGGATTTTATAAATTTACTTACGAAAATGGGAGGGCAAAAATGTTGCATACGCACACCAGGCGCAGATCCGGAGGGGAGGGGTCATGTTCTCCCCCCTCCCTTAAGCGGCCAATGACCAAATATAGCCTATATCAGCAGTTTTGGGACTGATATTTCAGAAAAATTACCCCTGGTTCACTATTTTTTCTCGAAAATTGAACTTTGAGCCTTCCCCCCAAAAAATAGAAGCTGGATCCACCCTTGGTGCACACTCACACACTAAGTGAGATGTATGCAACTTATTTAAATTTCACTTATGTCAATTTCAAATTCGTACTTATTAAAATTTCAATTGAAGGAAAAGGAAATCTATATTTCAAACAAGAAAAAAAAATAGTTCAACAGGATTTACAGAATAATAAATACCATTGGTTTCTCTTCTTGAAATATTATGTAACCATCTGCATATTCTAATTTTTCTTCAATAACTTCTGCATCTGGTGAGTCTATAATATGAACATCAGAGTAATTATTCCTGAAAAATAATGCGTTTTTTGTAGTATCTTTGGAAATTCCTTTCAAGGGAAAATTATTTATTCAGCATTTTAAAAGATATGAGTATAATCGCAGAAAATTATGATCATAATTGTGAATGTACGTATAAATGAGGTCGACTGGGTGACGTGGCAGGGCTGAGAGTGGACTCAAGTAAAATTTTCTGAAGATAGTGTGAAATTTTCGGAAACTGCAAAAAAAGTTCCACCTTCCCCCCACCCGGAAATTTTTCGACATGTAGAAAATTGGCAGCGAAAGAGAAAATTGTCATGTGAAAGATCCCTTGGGCATTCGCTTGACTTTGAATGCCACATTGAGCTCTAATACTAAATATTAGGTTTATTTGCTCAATGGAATTCAAAAATTATGTCCCTAGAGCAGTTTCGCATCGAAGAGAGCCAAGGTGCCTCCGTCTGTGATGGTACATGAAGGACAGTATGCCGTTATAGGGGAATCGCACTAGGTCCGCAAAAAGACTTAACATAGCCTCATTAAAAAAGGAAAAAAAGAGAGGAATAACTGAAATTTTAATGAACATTCATTCTTCAAAGAGCATGATTTGAGCTCATAATCCCAATTTGGAAACCTTGGTGTCAGGAAGGCCTGAGATAGTGAGATGAGCAAAACGATTCCACAAAGACAAAGCGGTTTTTTCTTTTTTTTTTTTTTTGGCCTCTCATTGTCTTAGACAGGCCACGAACTGACGTTACATGTGCACATGCGGACAGGGCGGACGCTCTGATAGGAGGTCATGGGCGGTCACTGTGACCTTTCAAAAATTTCTTTTTTCAGCAGATTTTGTCTGACGATTCGGCAAATTTGGTAACATTGTCGTAAAATAGTGGTTTTTTCATGCCTGAATGTCCCCTTTCATTTGATGTATGGCTACTCGTATTTCACCATTCGGCAAAATTTGAAGTTCCATTCGGCAAGATACGAATTCCGCCCTACGATACGTGAAGCATACGAATTTGAGAAAGTAATTCTAGGGCAGCCAGAGACGCGAAATGCCGGCGTTCTCTTAAAAACTGCCTTTGTTTAAGCAACAAATGGCACGATTTTTTGAAAACACGAGACATACTGAACCACCACAAATGAAAATTCAAAGGGAAAAAACATGTCTTTTGTGTCATCCTTAATAATAGATAATCTCATCGAAAGATTTACCATGTTATTGTAATGGCAATAAAACAGCGTATCTGTCCTGTTCCTCCACATCCTCTACAGACTGCTATTGTGTCCCCATTGCATTTCCAGCATCTGCAATAAAAAGTGATAAAGTAATTTATTTTAAACCAATGCGTACTAAGCAAATACGGCTGTATTAAGCTGTAAGTTACCACCCTATAGGCCAGGGCTAAAACATAACTACATGAACTTACCGGCGGCCCGGTAATGACATCCAGGGACTGCAGGTTCATCCTTGTTATGGATTTATCAGTCTGGAATAGTCAATAGCCGAGCTGGAGGCGGATGTTCACTCATTGGAGCTGCGATTACCAACAAAGTGGTAGCTAAAACTAATTTAGTACAACAGCGGCAGTCCGTAAGCAACGGTGCGGTTCAATTGAAAATAAAGTGTTAATTTTCCAATAATAATTCTGTGTTTATCAGTAACACAAAAAGGTAATATTTTTTAGATTGTGTATGCAAAATTAAATTATTGTTGCTTACCATTAACATCTCCCCCCCCCCCCGCCCATATTTTGTCCTACATTTCCCCGAAAAATCCTAAATTCGACCTGATGGGTTAAAACTGAGACCATTTTTCTGTTTCATAAACTGAAAGTTAACTAGAAATAGAAGCCACAGAACTTAGTCGGCCAAATCACGTTCCTCAGTGTTATAATCCACTTGACAGTCAAAGGAAACGAAGCAGCGGGAACAATGTAATTTTATGCAGTTGGGTACCTATTTTACTGTTTTTCCTTATAAAATGCATTGAGTGCATATCCTCTCCTCCTCCCCCCCCCCCTGGAAAATTCTGAAATAACGGGCTTGGGGGGAGGTACTTTTCTAAATTTAACCTTTTTCTCGGTATATGGGAAATGGGTCGTGTGTAATATACTCGAATCTTGCTTTAACGAAGAGTAAGGGACCAGCGAAATCATTTCACTATGTCGACATTTCGCTATAACATATTTTGAATTGTTTCTGAAAATTTGAGTTGGGAATTATACAAGCCTTTGCTAAAACGAGATTTTCGCTGCAACGGACTTCGCTAAAGCGGATTTGAATGTAACACATTTTTGAAAGGATGGAACAATTTTTTCTAAGGTGAGTTCGGGGAAAAGGGCAGTGTTTTTTGCGCTGTATTATCTAGCGCTACCTACATAGCGACAGTAACTCAACATTTTTTTACTCTATTCTTTTAATTAGTATTCTTAATATTTAGTACGTTTTCAATCAAAAGTGTTATAAATTTTTATCCTTTGACAGTCCAGCATTAATTATGCTGAAAAGTTTTTTGGCTTTTTTAAGCTTGAAAGGGGTTTAAAGCAATAGAAAACTTGTATTTTCTGCAAAATACATTTTTTTTCCAAAACAACAAAAAACACCGTTTAGCTTTTTTCTACATAGCAAGAGAATGATTTAAATATGCTACAAAAAAAAAAAAAAAAAAAAAGATGATCATAGAAGGTACTTCGGAGATATGACTTATTTAATGTAACAATAAAAAAAAGCATCAAAACTGACTTTAGATAAAGAGTGGCAACACTCAACTATTCACAGAATACTTTATGTCGTTTACACTGAAAGAGAAAAGTATTTGCTTGAAATTGATACCAAATTCCGCTCAATTGGTTGAAAAATAAAGAAATTAGAGAGATTTTCTAAATTCATGCCAAAACGGTGACTACGAAAAATGATCAAAAATCAAGTTTTTGAAAAAAATCTCCAACGTGTAATTTTCATGCAACAAATCTAAAAAAAATTAATTTTGGCTCATCTTATAAATATCTATTTGTAAAAAAATAATGGGAGAAATCGGAGATATGACGGCACATGGCATTAGGCGATTTGACGTGAAATGACACATTTACGTTTCCTGTTACAGTAGAATGCAACATTGTACGGCTCAGATACCACCGTATATGCGCTGGGACGAATGGAGAATGAGAACAAAAACTATTTCTATTGCTTTATGTACCCTAATTTAATTAGATTTATAACAACCTTTCAGCAATTTGATAATTTTAATGATTATTATTAGTATTTTGTTTTACTTTTCATTTATTTTTTGAAAACCTTCGCCAAGTCAAAGGATATAACACTAAAGAACGGAATTAGGTTACTAAACTTTATTACGAAGGTATCCTTGAATTCTATGCCATGAAAGGAGGAAAAAGAAAAAAAAATCAATTGGTTGTCGATTAAATATTTGAATTGCGATTCGACTGAATATAAGGAATTAAACATAAACAGAAGGGAAATAAAGAACCGTAAGTAACTGCGGTTTTAAGAAATAATTATTATTTAAAACATTGTTTTCCAGCTATACTTAGAAACCAGTTGGAATGATAAAGCACGCGATAGAACACGATTTCTTAATAGTAAGCACAAAAAGCTTATGAAGTCGTGTTATATGCATTAAAAAAATCATTAACATGTTCTAACAAATATACATCAAAATGCATAAAATATTAGCGAAAAATTAAAAAAATATGCATTAATAATACTTCCGTTTCGTCGATATTTTTGTCTGAACTGAATACAAAATACGTAGCCATTCTATTATTAAATTATTTTGTTATTCATGCGATCAGTATTTGGTATTGAAGAGGGGTATACAAGGGGAGGGTCATGGGGGTCATGACCCTTCCCAAACAGTCGACAGATTATAAACCGACGTTTTGCTCAAACACTTCCTTAACTTAAATACATTATGTTTATATATTTTTCATTTTGCTACTTCCTCATCTTTATCGTAATTGTAACTCAATTGCAATTTAATACATGACTTGTCATCATGTATTAAATTACAAAATGTGATTAGAGAAATAAAACTTATAAGTTAAACAATTGTAACAAAAATGAAAATACATCTCGGCACTCGCTTCAAAAATAAATAAATACAAAGTAAATGAATTTAATAAAAATAAATGTGCAATAAAAAAGGAAACTGAATTAAATAACAAAAAAAAAAGAAAAAAAAAAGAACGATATCTTAATTTTACTCTTTGCATCTTCGTAAACAGCCTGTTATTGATACAACAAACTTCCCCTGTGTTACTTTTGTTTTTACAGTGGCTCTCAAAAATGTTCGTACACCCACGACTTTCAATGAAATAGGACCGTATCCATTGGTTGGAATTATTATTTCGGTATAGGTATTTAATTATGAGATCTATGATGAATTTTCAACAAAAATACATGAAAATTTTTAAAAAAATATTTAAACTTATTTTTTTTTAAATCAAAAAAAAAAAAAGTGCTGGAAATTTTATCTCACAAAAGTCTTCGTACACTTTAAAAAATGTCTATATATTATTGAATAATCTTGTTTTTTATTAAGTAATTATTTAGTAGAATATCATGCAGTATCAACAACACTTTTTAAACGTCTGGGAATAGATTTCAATCTTTTTTCTTTCTTTTTTTTGCGTAATTCTGAGTAAGTGTTCAATCACACTTCGAGTATAATGCTTAGAAAGCTCTTTCTAGCCACTATACTTCGAGTGCTACTGTTTCTAGCTCTATTTTCGTTTCAAAGTCGTATTTTCGTAATCTAGCCTCCAGATATTTCTAAATATGTTACATTAAGTTCAAATCTGGAAATTGAAGGGGTATTTTTTAAACTTTTTTGGACAATTTTTGAGGCACTAGACGCAAACGTTGAAAACTGTGTGCTTCTTATCGTTATCTTGATAAAAAACAAAGTTGTTTCCAATAACTAAATTTTTGGCTAAGAGTTTAAAATTGGTTTTGAAAGGATTTAAATGAACAGCATGATTTATTATTTCATCAAAAAATTCCCAACTACTAAGTCCTGATGCTGATATGCGCCCTCGCAAAGGAACCCCTTCACCGTCCAAATAAACTGATCCAACTAAGTTCTTAAGATCAAGTTCCTCATTTTTTCTTCTATTGACAATTATACAACAATTTAACCAAAAATGTTGAATTTAATTTCATCTGTAAATAAGACGTTATTCCAAAACGCTTTGGAGCTTATTTATCATTTATTTTACGACAAAAAGCGTAAGCTTTCTGTTTTTCGCACGAACAAGAAATTTCTGCGGGAGGAGTTCCCATTTAATCCAGTTAATCAGAGAACTTGGCGAGCAATTTTAGGTGAAAATTAAATGTAAGTTTTTTCATTAAATTCTGCCGAAACTGTTACAGCACTCAAATGTGTATTTTTTATAAATTTTTTAACTGTAAATCTCAGATCATGCTTTGTCAACTTTGCCGGTTGACCATTTCTTGCCTTGTTTTCGGTCCGATTCTTTTCTTTAAAGCATTTTATCAAGCACTTTGTTATAGAATGGAATAAATTAACTAATTTAAAGACATTTCAAACAATTTACCTCTACTGTGAGGAAAAATTTTTAATTTCGAATGGTGTTTGGTTTTTTACGAATGCCAGTCATTTTAAAGTAATAAGCACAATATTAAGGAATAAATAAACAAAAAATTAGAGTCAAATGACTCTTAAGGGTCAACACAATGCAAAAATAATTTAAAAAGACGACATATGGTAATTTTAATCATGAATTTATTCGAAAATATTTGAGTGTACGATGAGTTTTGTGGCGTATTTTTTCTGTCTCATTGTTTTTTGACCCATTTCAAAAAGAAGGTAATTACCATCCTTTGCCCGAAGGGAAAGGAGAGGGACCTGATCACGGCATACAACGCACGATGCACAGTAGCAGAACTTGGTGAATAATCGCTGCGCACAGTATAAAACCGTTTTTCCGCCAAAATTGAATCGCCAACTCGCCTGTAAAGTTGTTTTCTATGATAACTAACTTTCCTTAAAGTGAGAGAAAACGGAAAAGCATTGATCTCTACGGAAGTGTCCAGTCTTATGCGAAGCTATATGGTCTTTGGTAGCACTGTAGTAGGGGAGTGTTGTACCTTGCGACACTTCTAATTTCTAAGAATCTATTTTTAGCAGCCATGTTTTTGTAATCTCCAATAGTAACCTTCACCACTAAATGATACCATAGTATAAATCAGCATCAAATGAGTCAAATTGACGATTTTGTGAGAGAATGAAAATTTCGTGACTCAAAAGTAAATATTTTCTTCATTTTAATTTCATTTTTAACCGACTTCAAAAAAGGAGGTTATGATTTCGTATTGCGGCTTTTTATGTGTGTTTTCGAATTATTCCAACACTACTGGACCGATTTGAAATTTTTTTTTTGTTTGGAAGGATATACAGTGAAACCCCTCCTAACGGACACCCCTTTAATGCGGACACCCCTCTTATGCGGACAGTTTTTAATTCCCCGGCAGAGAGACATTAAACCTAATGTATAAGGAACCTCTCTCGTACGGACACCCTCAAATACGGACACGGACACCCTTTTCGAAGTCATTTACATTGATATATCCTTTTTTGCGGATAGTATTTAAAACTTGAGAATTAAATAGCTACTCCATTGAAAGGCTTCATTTAATGCAAAGTCGACCAGCTTATACGGAGATAAAAAAAATATTTCTTTGCAATTTTACTTTGCATCTACTGCGTAGCAAAAAATTTTCAGCTTGACACCGAAATGCATTTTTCATTCCAAAAAACATCATCAAATCGTCAAAAATAAAAGAAAAGAAAAGAGAAAATGATTTTTCTGCAAGTTTCTGTCTGTATACCCCCACCCTCCCCCGTTGCCTTGTTCCTTTTCAGATGACTAACAAGCAGGCGTGTTGTGTCTAAGTGGAGCCGAGTTGACGCGCCATCTAACAAAAATATTTTATAGAGAGTAAAAGTAAAGCCAATGCAATATCATAAAGTAAACTTAAGGGTAAAAGCATTCAGTTGTTTCATCGTTCTCATTGAAATGGCTCTGAATACTCATCGTCAGCGTCGTACTCTTTCTCTTAAAGAAAAAATTGAAGTTATAGATTTCGCAGAAAAAAATAAAATTGGAATACGGAACATTGCTGAAAAGTTTGGTGTGGGACGCACACAAATTTGCTGTATATTAAAAGGAAAAGAGAAGTTTAAGAAAGAATGGTTCATAAATGGAAACCAAGAGAAGAAAAAAGATTTTCCTAAAAGTAATGCCCTTGCAGTGGATGAAATTGTGTTTAAATGGTTTGTGTCCGCAAGAAGCAAAAATATTCCGATTTCTGGCCCTATTTTACAAGAAAAGGCGAAAGAAGCAGCTACTGAAATGGGTATAGAAAATTTCAAAGCTTCCAATGCATGGTTAGATCGTTTTCGAACGAGACATGATATCGTTTTTAAAAAAATATGTGGTGAATCCAAGGATGTGGATGCTGACGTTTGCGAGAAATGGTTTGAGAAAGTGCCTAGTTTGATTGAAAATTACGAGTTATGTGACATTTATAACATTGATGAGACCGGTTTGTTTTATAGAACTCTGCCAGATAAAACCTTAACTTTACGGAAAAAAAAACTGCTCTGGTGGCAAAATCTCCAAAGAACGCTTAACAGTTTTGTTGGGTGCCAGCATGGATGGTGCAAAATTAAAACCAGTTGTCATCGGAAAAGCAGCCAGACCTCGGTGTTTTAAAGGACTGGATATAAAAAAATTACCTGTAGACTGGTATTCAAATAGAAGAGCGTGGATGACAACCAGTGTCATATCTGATTGGCTTGTAACTTTTGATAAGAAGTTGGGGAGAGAAAAAAGGCATATTGTTATTTTTATGGACAACGCGCCCTCCCATCCCAAAGACTTTCACTTGAAAAATATAGAAATAGTCTTCTTGCCAGCAAACACAACATCGAAATGCCAACCTATGGATGCTGGGATAATTCAAGCATTTAAAATTCAATACAGACAACTAGTTATGAAGCATTTAATCAATAAAATGGAAGAAACTAAAACAAGTAGCGAATTGTCCAAAACAATTGATGTGTAAGATGCAATCAGCTGGGTTAAGCACGCATGGAAAGAAGTTAAAAAAGAAACAATAGTAAGTTGCTTTAATCGCGTTGGATTCAAAAAAGGATCTGCCACAGAGGAAATTGACAACGAAGTTGATTGTGACAATGATGGATCCGATTTGCAGTCGTTAATGCAACAAGCAGGGTTCACAAATGTGACCGCTGAAGACTATTAACGAAGATCATACAGTTGAGGATGACGATGAAGATGAACTGTCCGTAAAAGAAGACGTTAAAACAATTAAAAATGTTAACGAAGCTTTAAGCGTATTAGATGGACTCAGGGAATTTTCAATTAAACACAACGATCCTAAAGGACTAGACTTGGTACAAGAACTTAAGATACATTTCGAAAATGAAAGACTTTCATCGATCAAAACATATCAACAGACATCAATCGAACAATTTTTTAAAAGTACAAATTAGGTATGTAATTTTTATGCGAACCTGTTATTTAAATCTCTTTGAGTGTGCAAAACTGTAATATTTGAATTTAACCTGATAAAATAATTGTTTATTATGTATATGTTGGTAAAAACTAGTAAATTAAAAAAAATCTATGCATATGAAAGAGTAGAATTCACACATATTTCATTTAAGATTTCAAAAAACATAAACAAATAACTAAAGTTAATTAAATTAAAAAAACCTCTGTAAAGCGGACACCCCTTTCTTACGGACAAAAAAGTTTGTCCTGTTAGTGTCCGTAATAGAGGGGTTTCACTGTACTTCCCAGATAGTCCCATTGTAATTTGGTCTGGATCTGATAAGGGGTCTCAGAGAAATTCAAGAAACTTTAAATTTCATACGTCATGATCATGTGGTGTTGCTGTGATCGGTGTATTTTCACACCTTAGCTTTTGGCTTTCTCTTGAACGATATTTAATTCTCGCGGCACATGGATGATTAATTTTTTCAATGCTGCGCCGCATGGTAATTTTTTATTATAGGTATTACTACTGTATTTATTACTGCGTAGCAAAGCAGTAAATTAAATATATTTTGCTACTTTAATAGTTGAATCAATTACCTTAATATTTTATTTACTAATAAATAACTTTATTTAGGCACTAAAATATAAAGCTCTTTATTTAATATTCCAATTTTTAGCCTAATTTCCCAGTAAAAGTCAGAAAAAGAAGAAAAAAGCATGAAAGAAGGCTTAATGCATCTTAAAAAGGTCGCGAAAAACAAAAAAAAAAAAAAAAAAATCAAAAATAAATAAGATAATTAAATAAATATCGAAAAATTAAAAATTGGAAAGTAGGGTATTGAGATGGGGAAAAATGTCTGTCGGTCTGTCTGTCTGTCCCCCCCTAATAACTTTTGAATGAATAGTCCGATTCGAACAAACTTTTTTTTGTTCTAAAGATCTCGGCGAGGACACCTCATTCCCATATTTCACTTTTTGATTTGAACTATTTTTTGTTCAATTTTAAACAGTTCAAAAATACTTAACATTAGCGCCTACGGGGAAACTGAAAGTCAATGTAGATTCCGTACTTGAAGGCGGATTTACTTCAAACAAATTTTGTTGGAAATTGCTCTTGACGCCAAACTCCAGACTCCTACTCCGAGAATTTAGAGGCACCTGACTCCGACTCCGACTCCTGTGCCCGACAATTAATCGGACTCCAACTCCCCAACTTCGACTCTGACTTCGTAGCTTTGGCAAAAATTTATACACGGAGGACAAATGACTGACTCCGATTCTTGGATATTCGTCTCCGACTCCTTTATCCCAAAATGAGATTGACTCCGACTCCGACTCCGCAGCTATGGTTTTCACTGTGAAATAATTATTGTTGATATGATTTGTTTTTATTTTCACGCTAAAGTTTTAATTTAGATATTCAGTTTTCGGCGAATAAACTGGAAGACATTTATGTTTCTACATAACGATATGCGCAGACTTTTTTTTTTTTTTTTGACAATGAAAAGTATTTCTTTAAGTTGACATTTTATTGTTTTTATTTATTTTGGTAAGTGCATTAATTCATTTAAAAAATTATTTTTGGCAGCAGGAGGAAAAGAAACGATTTTTTTTTTGATATGATGTATTTATTTTAATAAGCTTATTAATTTTAATTATTATTTTTTCGTTTTGAAAGCTGTTAAAGTATTTTTTTTGGGGGGGGGGGGGGAGTGTATTAGCTGCTTTGTTTAAAAAGTGCTGCTGCTTTTTTTTTTTTTTTTTACGCATCTAACTTTTTTAGATGTGTAAGGAATACTTTATTCCCAGAAATTAGCAAAAATATGTTTGAAACAATTTGCGATTTTAGCTATTTTTGAGAATATTGATCAGGTACTAGAAAGTAGTATGGGTATACGGGAAAGTAGGCTCGTAAAGTTCGAGACGGAACTTCTTAAACATATTTAGTGTTCAATTGAGGGGGAATTGAATACAGAACACCCCTCCCCCACGATTTAATTTATATTCTTTAATAATATACATTACAACTGTGTATGATTTCTGAAGTTTGACCAATATTCTGGATTTACTATTTCACGATGCCGCCAGTTCAATTTGAAATTAGGGTTATATTAATTAGCAGGCTTCAAAAAAAAGGAGGAGGATCTGAACTCGTCGGATTTGTTTTTTCTTTGTACAATGTTCCATAAACACGCGAAGACACCTGTACCCAGGGGCGTGCACAGGGAGGGGAGAGGGACGCCTGTTGGCCAGGGCCCGAGCCTGGAGGGGGCCCAATATTTTTGTATTTTAACGGTGAATTACAGGGGTAAACAACATGGAGAGGGGCCCGGAAAAGTCATTTGTGATGGGCTCCAAAATTTCTGTGCACGCCCCTTGCCTGTACCGATAAGGAAAAGTCTTTTTTTGTTTGAAACAGCATAGTTCCTCGGCGGTCTAATGTTAATCAAGTTCAGGTTTGATGAAATTGAAGGAACTCTTCAAATATCATACTCACATTTAAATCGATTTGTACTTTATTAACTTTGCATATCGTCTCACTTAGTGAACCGGTTTTTATGCTTTTTTTTTTGTTTAGTGGTGGTTTTGTTTAGGTGTGGTCTAACTTAGGTTCCAAATCTTTGATTTACCCTATTTGTTCTTTAGGGAAAAGTTAAGGGTAAAACAATAAATTTCATGAAATTTCCCTCACAAACGATTAAATATAACACCCATTGATAAACAAAGGCCATAAAACAAAGGTTTATACTTTCTTTACCTATTGTTAAAGAAAGTACTAAAAATATATATTATTAAGAGTAATGATAATGAAAATTTCGAATTAAGGATTCTCTGAAACAAACATAAAATTCATTCCAGTGGAATTTTTAATCTTCATCTATAGTGGAGCCATGTGAAGAAACATGCGACTTTTACCACGAGTTACATGACACTAATTGCGAAACATAAATTACAATTTACAATTCTAAAATTTACAATTTTACAAATTTAAACGTAAAGCGATTTCGTTTTTTTTAGTAACTCGTGCATTTGCTTTCGGAAAGCAAACTTTGATAAAGTTGAACAAATGATGAAGACAATTTTTTTTGTACATAGTTACGCATTTGAAAAAGCCTTTCTTCACAGTCGTCGGAAGTCACGCTGTGTTATTTACACCACTAAAAAGCAAAAATAAATTACTTTTAAATAAAAGAAAACCGCCTTCAAAAAATACCCAGGAGTTAAAAAGCAAAAAATAACTGATTACACTTACATTCTATTTCCTACCATTCTAATTCAGGATTCGGTGGGTTGTCAGTTACGTTATGTAGTTGTTTATAGGAGGCCCCGACTTCAAAAAGTTATTAAAAATTAAGAGATCGTATATAATTCGTTAGGTATTTAAAATAATTCATCGTATAGTAATTTAAATCAATGTTTATTTAATAATTCGGTGTTTAATAGTTGATTTTCGTACAGGAATTGTAAAATAAATTTCATTTCTATGTTTGGGTAGGAAATAGAATGTAAGTGTAATCAGTTATTTTTTGCTTTTTAGTTCCTGGGTATTTTTTGAAGGCGGTTTTCTTTTATTTAAAAGTAATTTATCTGTGTTTGTATTTGTAAATTTAGTCAACTGAATTTTATTTTATTATAAAAGAGAACTACTTTAAATAATTTGCTTATGAGAAAATGATGATAGTGCATCTAGATTGACTATCATTTTGGTTTTTCTTAAACCACGTGGTGATTGCACCTTGGGACAGCCAAACATTTTGTACCTTAGGACACGTTCCAAGGTACAACATATGCATGGTTCTTAATAATTCTGATATGTTTAGGAACATGGAACAATGTTCTAATCTTATGAAGTCTTTTAAGCACATTTAATATTAGATAATATTTCATAATTCATTGTTCATAATTCATTATTCATGATTTAATTCACTACCATGAAAAAAATATACTTTTTGTTTTCTTTTGCAAAATTGGTTCAAGTATATGTCTGTTTCCTGAGTCATAAAGACTTTCTGTAGACTACAACAGAATGTATCCCAAGGTACAATAGGATGTTGTACCTTGGAACAGCTTGGAACTTTTCCTTTAAAAGGCTTGCAATATTTTATTTTCAAACCGTCTGAATTTTAAGAAATATATTACATAGAAGTATGGTGGGGTATTTTAATGTGACTTTTAGATTTTAAATTTGATTCAAATAATTGACGATAAAAATTAAAATATGAAAAGTGTCCCAAGGAACAATACTCTCCCCTACTGTTCCAGCGTGACAGTAACTCAATTAAACACCATTAACTTTCCCTTTCCAGTAAACTCCAAAAGAAAAAATATGAACGATCAGAATCAGGTGCAAATATTAGAGCTGAACCTATCGATAAGTTTAGAAATTGAAGCAACCGTCAGTTAATCAATTTTTTGAAATTTCTTTTTTTTCTTCGGATTTATTTAAATATTTTTTGTTTCGGAAGGAGTGAGGGGGGGGGGGAAGCTGCCTTCTCTAACTCGCCTTTGGATACTCCCATGGATGCCCAGAAAATTTGCCCCCGAGTATATTACATATGAGGTTATTATTTCATTCTTACATGTTAGATATATTATGAGGTATGATTTAACCATAGAGGATGTAAAATATGTAGAGGAGATTCACTTTGAACGATAAAACAGGCTGTTACGTCCACTTAGTGGACGAAAAGACGGAAAAGATGGATTTAGATTTAAGATTTGAGGACCTGCATTTTAAAAACTTCTTCTTCCTCAAAAGTGCAACAGCCTTTTGCAGGCCAAGGTTGACTCGCTGATCTTCCTCCAGTTGACCTTATTAGTCCCGATCTTAGAGAAGAGATTAGTAAGTGGAGGGAGCAAGTCCAATCATTAACCAAGGAAAGGCTGAGGCAAAGACCCCAAGTCAGGTGGTTACACTACGACGAATGAGAGACGTTTTACGTGAAATGAGTGAAATAAATCTGATTTCTTCCAATACTTTACCTTAAATGTATCACGTGACTTGAGATCCTTGCTTCACGATTTGGAAGCTTCACTCTCTCCAAATTTTATCGCTTCTCAATGGTCACGACGGCACTCTATAGGTTGAACCCTATTAGTTTGAGGTCCTTTTCAACATCTTACAACCAACGCGTAGCTCAGGGGTTCTCAACCTGGGGGGCGGAGAAGAATTTCAAGGAGAGCGCCAATGTTTTCCAAAAGTAAAGTAAAAAAGCAAAACTAACTATAATTTACTCAATTTTGAGGGTACATGTAAGTATTTTTGATATTAACACTGGTTATGAAAGTTTTAGTGCAGTTTTTTTCCCACATATCCCTACAGATTTGAAGCATTAGCAAGCACAAAGTCAAAGAATCGAGCAATAGACCTTGAAACTGACCCGATATACCTTTTTACACAAGTTACAACCTAATATTCAAGCAAACGATGGTAATCCTTCTATTGATGCCATGAAAATGACTGGTACAACGGGTACAACATGTCACCTTCACCTAGATCCTAGACTGCTTCCAATTTGCTTGTATTAATTTCTTTGATTTCATATGTTCGAATAAGAACATGTTCAAAATAAAGTTATGTTTAATACGTTAAAATTTGTTTACGAAATTATCTACATTTCAATTTAATAACCAGCTTTAGCTGTCCCAATGGTCCCAACTAGCTTCAGTTTCAAATTTGTATTGATCACTTTTGTTGTTCAATAGGAGGAGGGACACGAAGGCATGGGCGGATTTATGGGGGGGCAGAGGGGGGCAATGCCCCCCCAGTTTTGGGAGAACTTTATGTAGTAACAACACATCTTCCAAAAATTTAAAAAAAAAAATCATTTTTTTTTGTTTTTGAATAGTTCAGAAGAGCATGGGTGGATTTATAGGAGGGGGGGGGGGGGGCAAAGGGGGCAATGCTCCCCACTTTTGGGAGAAGTTTATATAGTAACAACTTATCTTCCAAAATCTTATAACAAAAAAAAAAATCATGATTTTTTTCTTTTTTGAATAGTTTAATGAAAATGAAGAGAATAGCGAATGTCCTTTTCTGAAGGGAGAAAAGAAAAAACCGAACATTAAATAGTTAGTACAGCTGTCACTGGGGTACTGAAAATTGGTCTAAATTCACTATTCTGGACTGAAAACCATTTGGACAAGTATATGAATGAAAATATAGGCTTAACGAGCTATGCATTCAGCTGCAGCACTTATAATTGACGTTTGGGACCTTCCCTCCCCCTCCCCTATTTGCGCTAACAGAACGATCTACTCGTTACAATTTGTTTTCTCTCTTTTCAGAATGTTTATTTTCAATTTGCGTGATTTCAAAAACTAAATGTTTTGAGCTGTTACAGACAAAAGATTTTGAAGAACCTTCTGGATTCACACGTTCAAATGAAATTGGCTGATTTGAAATGTATGCTATTGCAAAAGAGGTACATAGCTAAAAGGTTTTTGTACAGCAAAATACTATCAAATGTAACAGTTAACATCATACTCAATGAATGTATGTATACATACATCATGTTATAACAATTAAACAAAAAACTAGAAAAATTGTCCTACCATTGCACAAACAGAAAGTAAAATCACTGTAAACAATGCGTTAATTTTTTAGGGGAAAAAATAGGAATCTCAATCCCTGGCAGTTCAAAACTAAATTTCTGATTTTCCAGAATCATACATTGTAAGGAAAACGTCTGAATAAAAGAAAAAGATATATTTCCAGCACGAAAGTTTTGCACAATTCTTGTAAGATCGCTTTATTACCTGATGAAATGTTTTTATACCTGTGTTTTCTTTATTTTTTAAAGGAAGAAATTTGTATAGGGGAGACCGGGGCAAGATGACGAGCCGGGCAAGATGGCGAATGCCTTATTTTTTCCGTTTTAAACTAGGTAACTGCATCAACTGCATGCTACTGGCTCTCGTATCCGCTGTTCGTTCAGCAATAATATAGAGACGCGGAAATCGCCATATTTGTGTTAGTTCTGAAGCTCTGATTGTTTACCGTTGCCACGATATAACTTGTATGCATGTGTAAATAAGCTCTACTGTATATACATGTATGATATATCGTGTCTCTTGAGTATTTATGAATAACTTAGTTTAAATACTACCCATTACCATTAATATATGTCAATTAATCGCCTTCTGTTATGGCAATGGAGAAGAATCAGTTCAAACAGGCAGTCTGGGGCAAGATGACGGGCAGCAACGCGGGGCAAGATGACGAGCTTGCCTATTGCCCGTGTTTCGGAATTTATTAAACTAACTATGTTGTCCACTTTATTAAATTCCTGTAAACGCTGTCTGTTTGTCCACGCGACCTTGCGCTTCTCCTCTGGGGCTAAAGGACGCATTGAATCAAGGTAGGTATCGTTCGAAAGTGGGTGACCAAGGGCTATTTATAAACTAGTTGACCAAATGACTAATTGAATGAATTAAACCAAGCAAAGAATCTCCTGCTCTGATGATTATTGACAATCGTAAATCTCACAAAGCTTTGCAGGCTATCTTATATCGCAGTGAAAAAACATTATCATGGTTGGGTTGCCATTTCACACATCCCATCGTCTCTAGCTCCCGATACGTCATTTTTCTGCCCATTAAAAACCTACTATAGACAAGCATGTGACAACTTTATGGTCATTCATCAAGGACAAACTATCACAGAAAAAAATATTGGTGAGCTTTTGAGCACCGCTTACTTCAAAGCAGCTATAGTTGAAAATGCCGATAAAGGGTTTAAAGAATGAGGTATCGAGTCTCATAATTTTCTTGTTTTTTTACCGGACTATGACTTTGTTGGTTCTGAAACTGAATAATAGTGCTAATCCTCAGACCTTGGGAGTAGAAAACCAACATATAAACCCTCCTTACGAAGCAGAAGTTATGGCAAATGCTGATTCCGATACACCAAAGAAGCATGTTAGTGTTTTTGATTTCAATGCATTGCCTAAAGCAACACAATGCGAGAAAACAAAAACTGAAGCTCAAACATTCTTACAAGCACACCCGTCAAAGAAATGTCAGAACAAGGAGCAAAGCGGAAAAAAAGAATTATTTAAAAAAAAAAAAAACAGGGAAAATAAGCTCGTGAAGCTAAAAAGGGAGTTAAAAAAAAAAAAAAAACTCAGACCAAATTCCTGTAGGCCCAAGTCTATTAGTGCGGGCCCATATTCATGCCAAGCAATGCAGTTCCAACAAATTCAAAGAATAGTGTTCTAAGATGCCTTGCTTGGAAAGTGGAATTTTGAGACCCTCCAACAGAAGAATGGATCCAGAGCTGTAAAAGCCAAGAGTGGTGGCATGAGGAATGTTCCAATCATGAAAATGGTATTTTTATTTGTGTCTATTTTTAGCTGCAGAACTTAACACTTGAACATTACGCTACAACGCATTACGCTTAATTTGATACTTAGTAAGATGTTAAAACACAGTTATCATTTGTAAAACTAGGTAACATATTCAAAACATAAAATTTGTTCAACCTTTTTCAACGTTGTCATCTTACCCCTAGGTCAAAGTCATCTTGCCCCAGTACTGGGGCAAGATGACGATTTGTTAAGGTTATGAAAAAATAAAAATATCCTTCGTTATTTTTATTTGAAAAATTAAATGGCAATATATTTAATACTACAAAGGACTACTCTGACAGCTCATGTAAAATTAATTTTTCTAACCTTAAAAATAAATTAATAAACCACGAAAATTGTTAGCATAGTCATCTTGCCCCGGTCTCCCCTATATGAAACTAATAGTTAGAAATGCATTTAATGCGCTTGGAAAATTTTCGGCTTGTCTTTTTTTTTTTTTTTTTGAGAAAGAAAAGTAAATACTATCGCAAACTGAATAAATTTCAGTTATTTGAACGTTCTGATTAATTGAATCTTTTTACTTAGAGGGAAAGTACCATTTTCCTTTCTTTCTAAATGCTGTTTAAAAATTAAGGTAAGTCATAATCATCTAAGTCTAAATGAAACAGTTATTGTCATTATTGAAATCTGAGTAATTCAGTCATCAAAAGTTTTGGAAAAATTTGCTAAAATTTAATAAAAAACGATAAAAACCTTACACAGATTGGTAAAATCGTAAAAATCCTTTAACTGTAAAAACTGACGAATTTTCGTTAAAATTGGAAACAATCAAACAAAAATCTGCAGGTAAGAGTGAACTACATGCATGGTCGGATTTGCCTATAAGATAAACAAGCTATAGCTTAGGTCCCCTGCTGTGAAGTGGGCCCCTAACTCCCAAAAAATTGTGATTCATTCCTTGAAAAAATGGAAAGTGCTTGAAAAACTAATTTCATTTTCAAGTACTTGAAAGCCTTGAATATTTGGAAACGTGTGGCTACAAACCTTAAGTTTTAAAATTTCTTCCAAATTGTAGGGGGAGGAATGCCAAAATGTGTCATTCAGCTCCTTGCTACATCCTGCATCAAAAAAGTAAAAATCATGGTTCTCGCGTTTGTAACATATTACTTGAAATAGATTTTTGTGACTCACATGCTTCATATCTTGCTATTTATTTAATCCCGAATGCAAAATTTTAGAAATTCTTTTGCATTGATTGCTTTTATCTTACTTTTACTGCATATTGTTATTCTGTTTAGCCCGGGAAAAAAATGATACACTACCCCTATTCCTTTTCGTTTTCTGCACTACTTATGATTTAAAAAAAGTTGTAATGAGAAATTAAAGTTTATTTTTTCTTTTAACTTAAAATAGCTGTTTCTTACAAAGTTTGAACAATACTGTATAAATGTATAATCTACTACTCAACTTCAGAAACCTGAAAGTGCAAATTATTAATAGGTTCTAAAATCCCTGAAAAGAATTGGCGCAGTATAGCTTACCAGGGCTCTTGAGCCAAAAACCCAATCTAACCAACCAAACCTTGAAAATAATTAGACAAGTCTTTGAAACTTCTAAGCAAAGTGTGCTTCAATTTTATTTCTTATCAAGTGTATAAATTAAGAATTGTTCAAATGGGTAGTATGTTACTCTCTTGACACCTAATCTCTAAATCTGTGCACCATTTCTTTTAAAGTATTAACTTGCATCACAAAGCACTTTTAAAGCGTATATCTTTAAAAAAAATTATTTGCCTATTATTTCCAATTAACCCTTATGAGACTTCAAAATGCAGAATTATATATCCATTTTATATAATTTCCTCCGTGGGAGTAACCCCCTGGCCCCCTAAAATTAGAGATATTCTATATCCTCTCTTAATACCAGCCCCCTCTCTTTTAAGGTCAATTCAAAAAGGACAGCATGATTACACACAGTGATGAAAACGACGCATAAAAAAATGAAGAATGGCCTTATGCATCACAGAAAACAGATAAAAACATGGGAGAGGGGCAATCAAAAAAAGTTGCTCCAAAAAAAAAAAAAAAAAAAAAAAAAAAAAAAAAAAAAAAAATCCTGCCCCCCCCAGGAACTCAGTCCTAAATCCGCCTATGCACGAAGGACGCATCATTGTTCAAAAAAGGGGGCGTAGTGACTGAAAGGTTGAGAACCCCTGGTGTAGGTAATCGTCTTCTACGTCTAGTACCTTCATTTTTTTTTTAAAAAAAAGTCACTTTTTTGGTAGGGAAAAGAGAAAGTATTGGTGTATCAATACACATGGCCAAATAGGTTAAATAAAGTTATCAAAACCTTGCCAATATTTATTTTCCGATTTCGTCTATCATTAGAAAGGCTTGATGAAACAGATAAAAAGATTGTGGATAGTAATTCTTTTATTACATCCAAATCATAAGAAAAAATACAGTACTTTTTTCTTCCAGTTCCTAAACAACGGAAACAGCGGTCTTTTTGTCCTTGAAGCGATATTTTCTGTCCATCACCAAAGCAAAAAGAACACCTTTCCTACGGTAAAAGAAAAGTAAAATTTTGGTGAGTAAAATTGATGCATATTCTTATCCGAAGCACTAAACTACGAGGGTAAACCGAATATAAACCGGAATTTCTTTTTTTTTAAATGTTTGTATCAGCCAAAAAAAATTATACATAAGCCATTATTTTTCTTTACACATAGTGTTCTTCTGATACACATTTGTTCTATCAGATTGTCAAGTTTCTGATGGCGTCGTTATAGAAAGAAGGGGGACATGTGCAGGTCGAATTGCACGCGAACTCCTCTAGATACAATTGCATCATCATCATCAATTTTTCGTCCTCCTAGATCTTTTTTGAGCGTATCAAACATATAGCAGTAATAAAGCATATCTAGACTGTACGAGGGGGTTTTAGCTGTGTCCGATGAAATTTCTAAAAATTTTTCCTCTTTAAAGCTGAAATATGTGGGCTTGCATTTCCATAGAGAAAAATGACGTTACGTATCGCTTAGCGTCCTCGTGTGCTGTGATATGCAGCTTCTGCTTGATCCAAAGGCGACAGTATAAGCATGAATTAGTTGTCCTTTAATAATGTCACGAATGGCAACGATGTTGTCCGCGGTCTCCTTTCATCAAGTTCATTTTTTTACAACTTCTCTTTCTGCCATACATTTTTTTTAATCCTACTCACACACTCGAGCGTGAAAAGTGTTTCTCCCACAAACTGTACAGGAAGCTGTCTCAAAATTTAAGAGGGTTTGATGCCCTCTTTGAGTTGCAAAACAGACGGGTGCTCTTCTTGCTCCTTCATGGCGTACTGAAGCAGCACAAATCTCCAAAATGTGTGCGAACATCAAAATCCTGCTTCAGACATCCCCACTAACATATTGGCAAAGTACCACCCTAGATTTATTACTAACAACAGCGTTAGAGTCAAAATCCGGTACATATTCTATCTACCCTGGTAAATATAGTAGAAAATGCACGTTAGACTTCAAATTTACTCATTACATATATTTCCGAACAACAATAATGATAAGGATGATGATGACGATACATATTAATAATAATGGTTATCATCATCATTCGCACCATCAACACCATCATCGTCATTATTGTTGTTGTTGATTTCATCATCACCACCAACATCATCGTCGTTGTTATTATTATTCTCATCATCATCACTAATATCAACCGCATTTGATCCAAGCAGCACTTACCCATCCCAAAGTTGCACATGCTGAACATCGTTTGCTACCAACTCCTCCACATGATGGGCACGTCATTAATACATCCGTGTGTGGTACATCGATAGTCAAAGAGCTGGCTTGGAACAGCTGAGGACGTGGACGTTCAATCTCCCAAGGACTTGGCGCTGGAGAAGATTCACTGACTTCATCTAGTGGTCCACCTTCAAGCAGTCATGTGTAATGCATCGTAAGTAATATCAGTTTAGTCATAAACATTTAAGCTGTTTTTTTTTTAAATCCTTAATAGCACTAACTACATTTTCACTTACACTAAACACCTTTAAAACCAATTTCTGTTATCAATAATTATCTAATATGTGAATTGGAATTGGATGGTAAACTTGGACTGTTCTCAGCAATCTTTTCATTGGATGTTTTTTTTTTTTTTTTGAATTAGTGCTAAATAAAAATTGTAGACTACAAAAGTAAAGTATATTTTAAAGCTCGAAATTCAGTGCAAGTACGTTTTATTTTGAATAACGTCTTTCAGTGTGAGCAAGCATTTGGGTTTGGATATATTTAACTTTTCGCCTTTCGAGGAAATAAAGTAAACACTAACCTGTGTAGGGTTCAGAATTCCATGACACTTGTCTCGACTCGGTAAAAGTTTCCAGACGATACTGAAAAAGAAAGGGGGAAAACATGTAAACGCAAAACGCATATCGCTCGCACATTTCTGGAACGTAAAATACCTAAACAAACTATTTCGAGACTGAAGAAAGATGGGGATTGAAATAAAACAAACGAAGATTCCTCCAGAAATCTTTGCGTGAGATAAAAGGGTAGAGAGATGAAATGCAGAATATGTGAGCTTATGTAGAGTTGGTGTAATTATTTCTTAGTGTAAATATGGTCCACTATTTTTACTGCCTTAATAAACCTATTTTCAACCTAACAAATTTTATGTTGTTAAGCAACAAGATCCAGCCTCATTATTAAATCCCTATGCAAGGATCGGTTGAAAAATTCGCTCGACAAAAGTGCTTTTGAGTTTTCCTGGAGTAAGAGACCAGCTTGGAAGGGATTGAAAATCCAAATGCCATCAAAGAAAAAAAATTGGTCCACAAACTAATACTATTCATCATCACATGCCAGGGTCCCCCATAACAACGACTATTTGGTTAAACCAGTTAGATGGCGGCCTGAAGAGAGCTCTGTTTTTTAACCCAGATCAGAAGCCGAGTAGTTCCTGGCTCAGCAATCCCAGAGGCATTGAAGACTTTGTGACCACGACATGTTTAACGCGCTCCAGTCATCATTAACGAACACGGAGGATCTTCAATCGGTTGGCATTGAAACCGAGACTCTTAGGTTACAAGTTCGACGCCTTACCGATCAGGTCACCCACGGCCTCCACCTTCATACTCAACAGACTGCTGTGATTGTCTTCTTAAGAACAAGAGTGATGTTATAGACTTCACTATTAACCGATGGGGATAAATCATGTTCGAACGATATTACTTGCATTTTTTGTGATGAAAAGTTTTCTGAAGACTCACGTCGTGGAAAAGTGAGGTTGTTAAACATGTTATGTGTCAATATGGGCTCACTAAGATTGCTGAGGTTGAATAAGCAGGTTATTCTTGCAAGTTCTGTAAATTTCTTTCTCATATAATGATTATGTTTTCCACTATTTTTTTTTTTTCTATCCTGTTTTAAAAGACTTGAAACATTTTTCGTGTCTCTTTTAGACATGGCACATACTTGCACACAAGTTCTTTTTGTGCTGTTTTAAAAGCTCTTTTCATTTTTCCTTTTTAAATTGAATTAATAGATATTATTTGTTGTTTTATCGCCTCTAATTTACTAAACTTGTTGATGATTTCAATGAACGTGAAAAGTCTATAAAAGTTTAAAAATGGAAGTAACTTTAAGTAGAAAACAAAAGAGGATATCTGTATTTACGCCCGTTCATCTACTTTATTGTAAAGGTTTGCATTTCAAAAATTAATGAAATAAGCATATATATATATATATATATATATATATATATATATATATATATATATATATATATATATATATATATATATATATATATATATATATATATATATATATATATATATATATATATATATATATATATATATATATATATATATATATTTGTAGTATTAAGGAAAAGTTGCTTTTCCTTTTAACGTTCAGTTGTGCCACCGAAACAATGATGAAAATATCATAATATTATGTACATACATAAACCTCAAGCGCTCTCGTTATCTGTCACGATTAGGACTTAAGCGGTTTGATGAGTCTCTGAGGGGAGATTTATTTAAAATTTTGAAGGTTTATGCGAAGTATAAGAATATTGTACAAAGTATAAGTGCATGGATCTAGAACGCAGGATAGGATGAAAACAAAATTTTATGTAATACAAGTTGAAGAATTTTATTTGTCCACATTTGAGCGAAATGGCGACAATACAAATGTCCAAAAAAAAAAAAAAAAAAAAAGATTTTTTCTTACTTAAAATGCTTATAACTTTTTTCCTTGTTAATTAATTGACTCCGTTCTTATATTCTGTTGGTAGAAAATGTTCTAATATCTTTCTACGCTTTCAAATGAAAACAAAATCGAAGTGATACGACAATTATTTCGAGTAGATATATCCAGTTTTATGTCAAAAAATTAAATTTTGAATAAAAAAAGAACTATATATTTATTAAACTTTTTTTGAATCGGTCTATAAACCTTCTTCCCACTAACCTAGACAATCTGTGAACATTTCAACGAAATCGGTCCTGTAGTTTCCGAATTCATCCCGGACACACAAATTTGGAGTTTGTGTTTTATTTATGCATATACATAATGCTTACCTTGTACCCGGGTTGATAATTAATTTTTGTAACTTTCATTTCAGCAGCTGCTCTTTTGTCATTGGCACACTTCGACTCTGCATGACGTATCAAGATTTTGCGAAGATCATTTTCAGAAAGGGTCTCACTGCACATAAAAAGTGGATCTGATCATTTAAAGCACAAAATAAGATTTTTCATTTCACTTCATTTGAGTTCTGAGCTTGTGTTCTAAATATTTAATTCAAGTTAAATCTCTTAAATATTTTATTTTTAAATTGTTAAAAATAAGGAATCTTACTTTTTGGTAGATTTTATATAAGTGTCTTTTTGATCTTCTGTACTAACTTCTGTTGCAATTTGAAGAGCTGGGGAAAGAGCTGCACCTAACAGAATAAAAATATTCCAAATGAACGACACATCATAATTTTATTCAATTACAATGGACCACGAGAATACAAGTCTCGGTTAACCGACATTTCAGACTAACTGAGATAGTCAATAGGAAAAATGCTGAATTGGCACGCATCAGTTCTGTACTAGATGTAAATAAATAGTTGGTATTATTAAAGTTCCAACCCTCACATAAAAATTTATAGATTTGAATTTTTTTTCCAGATAGCATGGGAAAACCCGAAAAAGGAAGGAAATTTGCAAACCAAGAACTACTGTTATCATTACCATATACAGTGGCTCCCAAAAGTGTTCGTACACCTTGAAATTTTGTAGTAAAACCAAAATAACGCAAAACTGAATTCGAATATGTAGTCCAATTTTTTTTCACATCATCCCTATGCCATTCTGAATAAAACCCAGCAGTTTTTTCAAAATATTGCCAGATTTTATTTTTGAAATTTGTCAAAAAACGAAGAGACAGAGAAAATTACGCCACAAAAGTCATCGTACACTGAAATATTTTCGAATAAATTCATGATTAAAATTATCATATGTGGTTTTTTTTTAATGTTTTTATATTGTAATGACACTGTAAATTCATTTGCCTTTAATTTTGTATTTATTTATTCCCTAATATTCTGCTTATTATTTTAAAATGGCAGGTACGCGTAGAAAACAACAATCATGATTCGAAATTTGATTTTTTTTTCCCTCACAGTAGCCATCAATTGGCTTGAAAGTCTCTAAATTAGTTAATTTATACCATTCCATAGTGAAGTGCTTGATAAAATGCTTTAAAGACAAGAATCGGATCGAAAACAAGGTAAGGAAAGGTCAACTGGCAAAGTTAACAAAGCGTTATCGGAGGTTTACAGTTAAAAAATTATAAAAAAATAAACATTTGAGTGCTGAAAAAGTTTCTGCATACTTGAATGAAACATATTACGTTTAGTTTTCACGTAAAATTTCGCCAAGTTCTCTGATTAGCTGGATTAAAGGGTACCTCTTCCTGCAGAAATTTTCTTGTTCGTGCGAAAAACAGAAAGCTTACGCTTTCCGTCGTAAAATCAATGATAAATAAGCTCAAAACGTTTTGAAACAACGTCTTACTTATAGATGAAAATAAATTTAATATTTTGGGCTAAATTGTTGTATAATTGTCAAGAGAAGAAAAAATGAGGAAATTAATCTTAAGAACTTAGTTGGATCAGTTAATCAGGACGGTGAAGGTGTTCTTGTGTGAGGGTGCATAACAGCATCAGGACTTGGCAATTTGGAATTTTTTGATGCAATAATAATTCATACTGTTCATTTAAATATTTTAAAAAATAATTTTAAACTATTAGCCCAAAATTTGGTAATCGGAAACAACTTTGTTTTTTATCAAGATAACGATAAGAAGCACACGTTTGCGTTTGGCGCCTCAAAAATTGTCCTAAAGCTTAGAAATATCTCCTCAATCGCCAGATTTAAACTTAATGGAACATATTTGGAGATATCTGGTAGCTAGGTTACGAAAATACACCATTGAAACGAAAAGCGAACTAGAAACAGTAAGACTCGAAGTACGGCTGAACACTTACTCAGAAATTGCACAAAAAAAGAAAGAAAAAACAATGAAATCTATTCTCAGACTTTTAAAAGCTGTTGTTGATACTGCATGATATTTTACTAAATAATAACTTTGTAAAAAGTTAGATTATTTACCAATTTTTTGACATTTTTTCAAAGTGTACGAAGACTTTTGAAAGATAAAATTTCCGGCAATTTTTGGTTTTTGATTTTTTAAAAATTATGTTAAAATGTTTTATTAAAAATTTTTATGTAGTTTTGTGTTAAATAGATCATAGATCTTATAATAAAATTCTTATTTCGAAATATTAGTTCTAACTAATGGATAAGGACAGATTTCATTGAAAGTCGTAGGTGTACGAACACTTTTGGGAGTCACTGTATGTTTATTTCATGAATATGAAATTTCCATCATCTGCCTTTTAGAAACCAATGTCTGAACGTTTGGCTTCAAATTTGCGACAATCATTCTTAATAGTATCCAATGATAATGATAGGTTGCTTTGATAGTAACCAAAACATAGTTTTTGATTCGAAAAATTGGACATAACAATGACCCACAAAGATCAGCTTCGCAGGCCGTAAGTTAAGTGCCTCTGATTTAGAGCTAAAGCAATCAATATCACTTTTAGTTAAAGCAATTAAAATAATTTAAATTTTTATGCGGATTCCTCATGTAACATACGACAAAAAATCTCTTGGAGCGTTAAAAATTTCATTGGGCTTGAACGTAAAAGTTAGATGGAGTCTGAAAAAAATTAAGAAATCGTTTTCTTTACACAAGACTGTTTTTATTGACATTAATTGTTGTTGCTCCTAACTAAGGACATAGCATGTTATTCAAATGAACGTTACGACATTCGATGATCCAAGTTATCAAAAAAGAAGGATTTTATTTTTCTTAATTTTGATATTTAGATAAAATTTCAAACAAAAGTTATTGTTTGCTTTGAGCGCATTCAGTCTAATATAAATTTCGTGTTATACGTATTTAAAAGCAATGTGATGACATTAAACAACTCATTTTGTAATTCTCATGAAATATTCATTCATCTCCGATAGAACTTTCATTGCACCAAAATCATCACACGCCTATAAGCGTTACCCCATTTATTCTATCAAATACAGTCAAATGCCCATACTTGGGACGGTTTTGAACTTGTACCTTTAGTAGCAAATTAATCATATTTTTTCCATTCGAACGAAGTATTCTATTTTTAGGATGTGTCTTAATATTTCACCTCAAGACAAAGTATAGATGTGTAGATATGTCCCTTTAAAAATAAAACAAAAAAAATTTCATTTTCCCAAATTAGGGATCCCCTTCCCTAACTTGGGACACTTATTATTTTGATCTTTCTTTCATGTATTCAGCAATAGATAATAGTTAGGGACACCAACTATCATTTTAATAAAGTTTATTCTACAACCAAATAAAGAAAAAAAAATCATTAGATAGAAATAATATAATCTTGTAAACTTTCAATGATTTCAGAATGTACACTTGCCCCTGAAAACATTGAATGTCTCCCCAGCCTTCTTAGTTCTTTTGAATGTAATGTTTCCGCGTTCCAATCTATGTTTGGAAGCATAAAAACAATTGGTGAACCCAAATAATCATTAACACAGCTTATTTTTAGCTCTCCATGTTCCTTGTTTCACATTCATTTTCATTCCTTCATAATACGTGAAAACAACTAAAAATAAACTAGCCTCATCTACACTTTAAGACTTATTTTTATTTAATATATGTAATATTTTGGAAAAACGTTTTTGCTCACAAATGGATTCATTTTTTTCAATGACAACTGTTCTGTCTTGTTATGGTATGACACATTTATTGTCATCAGAATAGCTCTCAATTTATAAAATTTTGTATATATACGTTTTTGATAATTCAATTATACACTTTATTTCCCCAATATTCTAATAGACACTTTTTATACCTTAGTATCCTAACTTAGAACAGCGTGCCAAGTTTGGAGCGTATTTGCAATTTCTCAAATTTATGAATAAATAAGTTCAACTGAATTAGTTGGGTGGAAATGAATTTGTCCAAATAAGGCACAGGTACATAGCCGAGATGAATTGTGAAACAAATTCAAACGAAGGCTATTCAGTTAGCGTACATAACCAAAATTATTTCCATACTTAAAAATAGCATACTTTTTTGAAATTTTCAAAATCATAAAATAACCCATAAAGCTGATACATCAAAGTTCAACTCACATATCCTCATAAGGAACTATTCATTTATTCTGTAATACCATTTATGTTTTACTGAAGAAATACCAACAGGTGTAACAGCTCTCAAAACTAAATTCGGAAAATGTCACAAGTTAGGGTACTGTCCCGCAAATATGGGCACTTGACTGTAATATTTATTCCTCAAAAGTAGTATCTATTCACATACATTCTTCTATCTCCGAAAAATGTTGGTGTTATCTTTTCCTTCCTGTATCCAGATTTTACCGCTCAAATACACAAGAAACTATACTTTCACTATTGTTTAACAAATTCAACGTTGTTAACAAATGTGTAATTGAAATTGTATACACGTGTCTCGGACTTACGAGAAGTGTTTTCTTAATTAGAGGGAAATAATGCTATGCGAGTAAAATATCCCATTTTTAATTACATTAACTCCTAGACGCGTTTGTGCACATTACAAATTTATGCTCGCAAAGTAACTACTGCTGCTTAGTACAACAATTAAGTCATATCACAGGTCTTTTACTCTACGAACTCTTATATTTTGCACTGAAAAAGGGTTTCCTTGTGATTCCATAGCACGTTTCATGTAATTTTTTCCTAATTTGCCGATTTGTAATATTTAACTTTCTCTTCGTTCTTTTTGAGCAAATTTCTTAGTGTTGACTGATGATGCATCCAACTTTTAAACCCATCAAATCAGCAAATTGACAAGCAATCTCGTCGAAACGCCTCTTGTATGATTATTTTCAGGAAAAATGCATGTATTTTTCTGTAAAAGTTGTTTCACTGCCTGCACAATGTTAATGCATGGAAAAAAGCACTAGTCGTCTGTAACGCAATATTTCCGCGTGTAGAGTCGGTTTTTTTTTTTTCAAAAAGTGTTTTTTACCAAGTTAATACATTTCTACGTGTGCATATCTTTTGTAGCTCTGAGAAGATCTGTACTATTTTCAATTTCGCACCAGGTACTAGTGCAGCTGGATTTGACCTTTTAAGGGTGAGCCTTTGTTCATAACAGTCCTTATATGGATAAAAACTGTCATATTAGTGTTAAAAACATGTGTTAAAACCAAATTCTCAGAGGGCTCAAAGGTGGTTTTCCCTTAAAACCACCTTTGTGGCGCCCTTTGGAGTTTTTTTTCTTTCGTTGACGTCATTTTCAGTTTTCGATGTTAGTGCCACCTACAAGGGCCGTGCCTGACCGATAAAGCGTTGGACTCGGAATTGGGAGGACTCTGGTTGGATGCCAGTATGTCGAAGATCCTCATTGTTCACTAATGGTGACCGGGACACGTTAAATATATTCCTGGTCACAAGGGTGTTCAAGTTCCCATTCTAAACCTGGGGAAATCTGGGGGGGGGGTGCTGGATCAGGGGTTGTTTGGTCTGGATTTAAAAAATGCCGCATTTAGGGGGGCATCCAACCGGTTAAACCCAGTAATTATATCAGGGGCTCTCACCGGTAAGGATCTTGCAAATTTTGAACCAAATAATCATAAATTGGATTCTAAACGAGCTGATGTGTGCATTACATGACTTCTTTTTACGCCAATTTAATGATAATAGTGCCTTGGAGTAAGCAAAGAAACACTTTAAATATTTTCTCCCCAAGTTTGTTGCGAACCGAAGCAAAAAAAAGTTTTATATAGATTAATTTCCCCAATATTGTGGCAATTTTAATGTGATTCAAAGGTTGACTGTCTAGTATCGCCAATAATGGCCAAAATGAAACCAGATTTAAATTTCAAAAAAAAAAAAAGAAACCGCTACAAAACTTGGCGACCAAAAGCTTGGCGATATATCACAAGTTTTTTACCAAATCATAACACCACTTGAGATTGGATTGATATTAACAATGATTTCCAACCAAAAACGTGTAAAAGACCCATTTGGAACATCCGAATGCAACCAAAAGGAGAGGTGCACAATTAGACCTCTCTAGGAGTCTTACGTACAAATTTCAACTTTCTAGTACATACCGTTTTCGAGTTATGTGAGATACATACGGACGTCACGAGAAAACTCGTTGTAACTAACTCGGGGATCGTCAAAATGGATATTTCGGGTGTCTGTACGTTCATAAGCATATATCCACGTGTGGTCGGGTTTGAAAAAAAAAAAAAAAGCTCAATATTTATTCGGGGACGAGCAAAATGGAAATTAACTTCGATTTTTGGGTGAATTTTTTTTCGCGAATACAATACTTCCTTTGTTATGTAAAAGAAAGTAAAAACATATAGAAACTTCATGTTAATCTAAAAAGCAACTGATAACAGTTTTTGGTTTGTGATTTTCACTTTTCCGTCCTTTTCCATATTATCTAGAAAAATGTAAATATTATATTTCAATTTAGTACGTGCTCTAGCCGGAAAAATTTATTTTAATAAAGTAAAAGCAGTTCGGCAGCATCACTACTAACGCTTAGGAAATCTGGGATAAAAATCATTATTAGGGAGTCTCTTTAATTAAAAAATTTGGCATCACACCAAATTGCAGTGAGTTCAGCTGTATAAACTGAAATCAACGTAGTCTCAATCTTCTTTCTATCCCTCTTATACAGTTGCAAATTTCGCAGTCCATACTGCATAATTTTGATCCATCGTTAGTCCTAAATTGATAGTCAGAAAGCTTTTCTAAACTCTTTGAAGGAACATAAGTTTAATTTCACAGTCAAGTTTTGAACCTTAATACTCTTCTCCCTCCACTACACTACGTATTCCTTATTAGTTGTTATCTCTCCGATTTTATGACTTCCTTTCACAACTAATTTTCTGATGATTTACTTTATTTATCTTATCCAATTTGGGAGAAGTTTCTGACATGCAAGTGTGCCAATTACATTTTCTGAAATGGCGATGTAGTCTTTCTTCTTTTCAAAACAGTTTCCTAATGAAACCAAAGTAAACTCTCGATAATCAGCGGAGCGGATTAAAAGCGGGCTTTCACAGTTTCAAAATAAATAAACAAATAAATAAATCGGTGATGACTAACTAAAATGCCCACATTTAACTTAACAAATTCAAAATCTATTTTCAGACGTTCCCATTTATTTGTTCCCCGTTCCTTTTAATGGCATCAAATCTTTTAAGATCACCAAAATCTGACTATTGAAGCACGATTTTCAGATCTACACTAGTACTTATTGCTTTAAATCTACACTATTTATTAATTTTTAGATCTACCATAAATAATATTTTTTATATCTACACTATTCACGTGCGTAAACGAGTGACTGGACCAGTCTTGAAAAAAATCCTCTCCTCTCCCCTCCCCTCTGTGATTTTGATGTAACCTAGCTTGATTTGTTTCAGTTGACCTTCTTGCGCGATTTGCTGATGTAATGAGCGATTTTTCTTAGCTTTAATTGTAAGCATTTTTTACATACACTGTTATCGTCTTAGCTATAGTTTAAATGTATGCGAGTGTTATCGATCTTTTGAAGGTATTGCATACAATAAGATCGCATCTACCTCATTTTGGGATCATCCGCGGTTTCTGCGCCACTCTATTTCGTGGATAATCGAGAGTTCACTGTAATACACTTACGACCTTTTTCCAGTTTATTTAACTTTCGCTATCTCCCGAATTAATTTGTTCTACAAAGGTCTCTCTGGATAGCCCGATCTACGATCTCGACTTATGATTCAACTTTGTGCCTCTGGCTCAATGTTGCCACATCTCTCTATTGTAGTCTCTTTCGCAACTCTTAGCAAATTTACATAGCTTGCTTTAAATCAGTGGCGGCGACTCGGTGGGAGGGGGCGACTGCCCCGCACTTTTTTCATAATCGAAGATTGTCTCATCGTTAAGTTTTCCGTGTCTCCGGCAATTCGCCCTCTCCAGCGTTTCGCCATCCAAATGATTGACAGGTGAAATCAGGTGAGGCATCATCACACTTCAGTGATTTCCCTACAAAGTACGTAGGGAAAAGTCGTAGGGATTATTTATCCCTATCACTGAGCTTAAAGAGAGAAAATATTCCTAAAAGTTTTAATATCCCTTGACCCCTCCCTAGCCCCTTATCACCTCGTGGGTGTTCATTTGCACATAGATTGAAGAGAGGTACGCATTAGAAAAATGGCGGTCAATTTCGTACGATCTCAACGCGGAGGGAAACTAGCTTTGTTCCAAAAATATTTATATCGCATCGCTTACAGAAAAAACGGAAAATTATACTGGAAAACCTGCGGTGGCCATACAGTCCGATTTTTGATGCTATATTTCACATTTTTGGAAGTTATTAAATTAGTAATATTAAGAGACAGTAATATGGCCCAATTTTCCGGAAAAAACAACAACAAATCAGCTTTAGGGACCACGCCCCCTAACTTCTAAACTTATTTTGACCCCCCCCCCCCACTTTTTTGGTGCAAAAGCCGCCCTGCTTACATCTTCGGACATTTTCAGAAGCCAGATTTTTGTCACTTAGACGGAGACTGAAGGCTAGCACCCCAAAAAATTTTTAGTGTAACGAAGGATACACATCCGTTGGATAACCAATTCCGTATTTTGCAAGGTACACCGATCACGCAACATTTTAAAGGTTTTGGGGAATTCGCTTACGTAGCGTACAGAGCATAAAAAATGACAAAACGTATAACTTCAAATTTAGCATTTTTATTAAATGCTAATGTATTATATTGAAACCAAGTCTTAAGGTAAAAATTTTATAATAGCTGAAATTTCGACTAAATAGAACATACAAACGAAAACTGACTGCTAGAATATACAGCTCAAAAAAAAAAAAAAAACTTTATCAACTTTCTTTACTAAGAACAAAATGCATTTTATCAGGGAAAAAAATCTGAGCTTTTCTATAGCAATAAAGTTTGTCTGAGCAACAACGACCAAACAAAAAAAAAAAAAAAAAAAAAAAAAAAATTGAAATTATTGTATTTATTTTATTGTATATTGTTTAGACTACGTTTTTTATTTATCGTTCGCCAAATTTAGCTTATGTTTAGTCCTAATATTCGGAACTCCAGCGCTCGAATACGCTACCTTGCGGTGATTTACAAAACTGCCGATGAAACTAAAACATTGCCACGTTGCGTCCCACGTGTGTCTGTTGACGTAAACACAGGCAGTGTGTTAGGAGTATTTATTAACGCAATCGATGAGTCTTAGTTTGCTTTCAGCTACAGAAATTAATTCGTCCCTTTGTAGTATTCTCGAGCTTCTCAAAATAATGTTAGTTTTCCTTATTTCCTTCTAAAATATGAGTTGATTGAAAATGGTGAAAGCGAAAACTGGATTAACAAACTTGGATAACGTTATACAAGGTAAAAAATTTTATTGTTTTGTATGAATTTGTAAGAATATGAGTTTTTTTTAATCTTAAGTTAATTTAACGAACCATCTTTTACAGCAGCATTTAGTTGGAATGGACGGTATGCAAAATATTTTCTTGAATATATTATCGTAGAACAAAATGAAAAATGTTTCACCGAGAAAGAATTTACTTTATTCCTTTTATTCTCAGCTGAAAGGTTTCGCCAAATTTGTTTAGGGTTATAGTTTTAGTATTGTGCGAGCAAAGTAGCCTTGGCGAGATTTCGCGTTTTTAGTTAAACCATTTTTAATTTTTATCATGAGTGGAATAAAATGGTAGTAAGATTACAGAATTCGATAAGTAAAAAGAAATAATGGTCAATCAACTGAAAAGAAAACTACCACCATATATCCGTAAGAATTCTGTAGATGATTTGCATAACTTGACATAATTAAATCGTAACTCCGAAATTAGAAAAATTGAAACAGAAAAATTTTAAATTAACCGATTCGGGAATTCGAGAGAAATAACTCAGCAACAAATGCAAAACAATAAGCGCTAGCCAAGCAAGGCAAAGAAGTATCATCTTCTTTCGATAATAATTTGTAATGTCATATTGAATTTTCTAGCATTAATTGTTATTCTTGTCAGGTCACAATTATTATTTAGTTTTATCAAGAATTGATAAATATCGAATTCAACATCGTGGAAATAGCTGCTTAGAACTACGAACTGCGTATTTTGCATTAATTTCTAACATTTAGTAATGCTTCTTGAATTCTCATTTCTTTCTACGTGGGCCAGAATATCCACAAGACTGAAAATTAATTTAAAAAGAATAAAGCGAAAAATATCATACATACGAACAAAAATCACAACACTTTTAGCATTTTCTTCGTTACCACATGCGTTTGTTTTAGTTTTTAAGTCGGCCATTAGACAGTGACTGCAGTGCCCCCTATAGTTCGTTGGAGTTGCGAATTATTTTCTTACAATGCATTTTGGAAACAAAACAATTTTTGTCTTTTTATTTTTAGAACACCGATGAGAAAATAAAATATTTAAAAGTTAGTGTTATAAGTGGCTTTAGAATTATTATCATACATTTTTTAACAGTATTATACAAAAATGAAATTCTATCTTTTGAAATTCGTGTTATATTGACACCGTGTAGTATGAAATTAAAATTTTGTTCTGTGTAATATCGAAACTGTGTTGTAGAAGCACCGTGTGATATGAGGGATGCCTGTATACAGATACGCTAGTCTCCGCTCAATGAGATTAGGGGCCATTCATTAATTATGTAAGGGCCCGAGGGGGAGGGGGTGTTAGAAAAATCTCTGCATACCCTTACTTAGGGGGAGGGGAGGGATCAAACCCATTCTTACGTAATATTTTTCAAGTCGATATTTTATATTAGAAATCGCGCGGTCAAGTGGTTTGGCAGTGATCATATTTCATTTGCTTCTATAATGTTAAAAACGTATTAGGATGAGATATTTTTTACTTGTTTTCAAATAACTAATAGTCTTTAATAATAATAAAGCTGAAAGTCTCTCTGTTTGGATGTTCGGAGGATGTCTGTATGATGTCTGGATCTCTGTGACGCGCATAGCGCCTAGACCGTTCGGCCGATTTTCATGAAATGTGGCACAAAGTTAGTTTGTAGCATGGGGGTGTGCACCCCTCGAAGCGATTTTTCGAAAATTCGATGTGGTTCTTTTTCTATTCCAATTTTTAAGAAAAAAATTATCATAAGATGGACGAGTAAACTGCGAAATTATTATAACGTGGAACCGTAACATGGGCATAAGCCAATCGGCGAGAAAATTCACCACACATTATTTTTGTAAATATACTGGCGAACCAAAAGACCTTTTAATTTTCTATTACGGGCAAAGCCGTGCGGGTACTACTAGTGTAAAATATAATAAAAGAATCGCACTGTGTATGGTATGCCTTATTTTTAATTAGTATCGCATCATATTCAAAAAAAGAATTTGTCGAAAAAACATTCAGTCACGATTTCTTTTAGTAAATATTTCTTTGCACAAAAGTGTTTTTAAAAAATTTAATAATAGTGAATTTAATAACGTTTCCAGTGATGCACAATTCGTTATTTTATTATTTTGAATAACGAAGTGGAATCTTACGTAAGATGAGGGGGGGGGGGAGTTGAAAATCTTACTTACCCTTACATGGGGGAGGGGGGGGGGGGTCAAAAATTGCCAAAATCATCCTTTCGTAGTTACTGAATGGCCCCTTACTTTGACAATAATTTTGAAAACTTATTAAATTTTCAGAAAATGTTTAAGGGGACGATCCAAGTTTTATTTTCTGGGTCCCCATTTTGGTAAAAAGCAAAATATTTTTCTAAATTTTCTTTGTTTTTGAGAATGAAGTTACTGTGAATTGCCAGGTTATATATGGGCATGGCAAAATGATGCTCATTCACAATATGAAGTATAGGAAGAGAATTGTTAATGTCTTAGTGATAGAATCACAAAAACCGTTTTTTGGAGGTCGCCACTTTGTCTCACTGGATCACCATGTGGCAAGGGGTGACCCTAAATCTTGAATTTTAGTTCATGATGCAAATTTTTGTGAATGAGCCGCTTTTACGATGTGGAATTTTGTGAAGCTGCGCTTTTACAATGCAGATTTTTATGAAGGGGCCGCAAAGCGGACCCAATTCCAGCCGGGGATCGACCCTATTTTGGTGAGCGCATCAGGGCGGCATAGAGCCGATGCGGGCCCCTTGTCATTTCGGTCGCCAGGTCTCCCTCTTCTCATACAATTTGTACATTTATATGTCTCAGATTCCAAGCTGGGTCCCTATTTCCCGATTAGGCTGCTGACATGGCCTCTGGGCGAGCAACAAATGTTGTTCGCTAATTTTGTGTTTTTCCCAATTAATAATGTTGAAAAAAGAGCAATTATAATTAAAAAAAACATGCTGGTATCATTGTGGTACTGTACTCACTGACATTTTTGCTGTTGGTTATGATATGGCACTGGAGACTCTGGAGAAATACAGCGGTTTTTTGCAGAAATTTAAGAGAATTTGAACTCACAATTTTAAATTTTATCAAGATCTTGGTTGAGGTTGTACTCTTCTGTAAAGTTTTGTTTCTGGATTCAATGAAATCCATCAACTTAAAACAGCAAAACATGCAACAAAAAAATCAAGTAACTTCAATTGTTAATGGAGTTTTTTATAATAACAACAAACAATATCAATAATCCTGATTATTACATTACGAAATCAAATGAAACTAATGTAAAAATTTGAGCATCAAAACACCATAATTGAAATAACATTGGACAAGAACTATTCTTATCTACCTGTCACAATCCAAAAAAATGTAGCCTATGGCACAAAAAAGTCAGCAATAGAATATGTTAGATTTTAAAGTATACTAGCACTCTCTTTTGCTGCCCATTTTGTTATCGATGTTTCCATAACAAATTTCGTTTGATGCAGTAGCGTATTATACAGAATAACTTTATATTCAAAAGAACGATGCAGGAATGACAACAAAAAAGGCTTGTAAACATTTTTTTTTTTTTTGAAAAACCTTTCTTTGATTCTGACGCCCTATTATGAAAATTCAATAGAATCTAAAATGAGAACTAAATAGAAGACCACAGAATACTTAAGACGAATCCGATTGACTTTTTACATGCTTTTTCTTAAGACTATGGATCGAGCAAATGTCAGATACGGAAGCTTCTACATTTTACGCTACAACATGATCTTCATTCCTTATTCCCACATTCGAGTGCCAAACAGAAGCGCGGCACAATGAAATCTTTCTCCCAAACCAAAAATATAGCATGAAAACAACAAAAACATATTTTTAATCCTGAATTTTAACGGCGAACTTTTCCAGTACTTAGCATTGATATTCAAAATGTTAACTCACGGATCACGTGGTTTCCCCTAACCTGGAACCCAAATCGTGAATAGACCCTTTTTTCCCTAAAATTTTCCCTGCCTTTAAGAAAAATCCCTACGATTCAGTTACGGTTCATTGATTTGCAATGTTTCCCCCTCTCCTGCAGAGCAGACACGCCTTCTTCTTTGTGAGCGCCGTGGATGGCGAATATCCGGAGAGGGCGAATTTGGGGTAGAATCAAGTTTTCAATGTCAAAGCATTCTGGGTGAGATTACCCGAAAATTAACATCACCAAATATTGTTTAAAATTTCAGTTTTAAAACTCCAATTTCTGGGAGAAAATCCCAGAGCGCACTCCCTCCTTTTAAGATCAAAGATGACCTAAATTTGCGTTATACAGACTCCTGTTTAAGGAATAAAATTCAGAAAGAGAATCTCCCTAGATAGCGTAAAACTGCGTTTTTAAGTCTCCTATTTGGAATAAAAAGTAATAATAATAACCCGGAGGTCTTTTTTTTTTTTTTTTTTTTTTTTTTTTGAAGTCCCCAAAGGAGTTTTCTTAGGACTTCATCAGTTTAAAAAAAAATACTGGGAGAAACACCGAACCCTTTCGTTCCTCCTTAAGGGGACACTGGACCTTGAAAACAAACTTTTTTAATTAATAATGGATTTGCATAAAATTTTAACCATATAATTTAAACACTGGTACAAGCTTAATTATAAAATTTTATTAAAAAATTTTAATTAGAAGACCAATTATTAAAAAAAAATGTAAATAACCTTAACGATAATTAACAAAACTTTTAAAAGTCCCTTGCGTAATTATTTTTATTTCACAACACTGAAACTTATTTTAAGTCATTCTCTATGCTATAATAAATAAAACAAAACTCACAAAATTGTCCTTATATTCAAAAAAATTCAAAAAATAAAAATTTCAAAAATTTGACAAAAATTTCTTTCTTTTGAACATCCAGTGTCCCCTTAAGTCAATAAAAGAGAAGTCTGAAATAACGTCTAAAAATGTTTTAAACTTTGCAAAATTTCTGTCACAGAACCCCAAACCCCTTGCTCTAAGTTTGCTAAAGATGGCTTTTATTTGCGTCAGACATCATTTTAAGATTGTTTACGGGAAGAGCCTTCCTCACCTTTACATTACCAAAGACAGTCCAAACTTCATTGTTTTTATTATTATTATTCTTAATTAGACTTTATAAAAGTTTTAAAAAAACATTACAGGGACAACACTGGAAACTCTTCTCCATTCCCCCATTCCCCAAACGTTGACAAAACTCTACCAAAACGACGTTTTTAAAACTTCAATTCCAAAACATTTATGCGAGAGAACATCAGAAGCCAAGTCACTCAAGGTAGCCTAAAATAGTCTTCAACTTCCTAAAAAATGTTTGCCCCCGCACTTATAAGCTCCACTCGCCGCCTTTGCTTTAAATTGTTTGCTTCCTAACTAATTTACAGCCTGGAGCTTAATTTCCACCTTTCTCATTACATAACTTGTTCGTTCCATTTTAGGTTATTGTGGAAAACTGCTCCCAGGATTTTATGTCTTGCTGGCAATTTTATTATTGTTCCTTGTACACTGAAACCTGTGTAAGTTAACTACTTGCGGTGCACTACTTTAGTGGTCAACTTAAACAGGTGGTCAACTTACAAAGGTTGATTTATAGATAAGGGCTAATTCCGTGCCTAAAAAAACGGTCAACTTAGACAGGTGGTCAACTTACAAGGGTGGTCAACTTCACAGGTTTTACTGTATGTGGAAATTGTGGCGTGTGAATGTGTAAGCGATGCGTGTTTGTGATGGGTTTTGATCCACGGACCTTTTTGATGATAACGCAGGTAACCAACGCTGTGGAATGTCCATTTACATCCCTTTGCTTCTCACTGTCTCAATTATACTTAAAATTATTTTCTCCATAAATTTACTCATACTTTGTGATAAGGCACAGAAATTCGCCTTTAACTTGAAATTTAAGCTGAACTCAGCCCCCCCCCCCCTCCCATCCGGGTTTTTCATTAGTTGTGTATATGTAGTAGAATTTTACACGATCTTGTTCTCTGTCTTTTAACCACTCGATTCCGTCATCTGGGAGGCGTTTCAACACCTTCGTTATCTAATCTGTACCTGGAGTTTTGTCTGTTATCTTTTTTGGTTTTTAGTGCATTTTTATTTTCTCAGCCATTATTTTTGAGAGCGGTTTCTCTCCTGCGGCGTTAAATTTATTTTGTTAACTACTACGCCGTTATTGCTTCTCTGAAAAATAGATAGTAAAATTGTTTGATCCAAGGTTATGACCAAGGCTTGAATATTTTTTTCACCATTTTCCCGAGTGCAAATTTAATTTTCTGTTTATTTTTCACATTTCAAAAAAGTTAGTTATTTTTTAAAATTAAATCCTAAGAGCAATCCTCTATTGCAGTTTTTCATTCTCCGCTAATATCTTCTTATCATCTTTATATTGTGTTTTTTCCCCATAGCTAATCACGTCTCCCTGTGGTTCTTTTCCTAAATTCCTTTTATCATCTCTCTTTAACTTTGCATATTTACAATTATATCCTACATTTCAATATTTTCCTCTTATACCAAATATTTGTTGATTCTGATTTGATTGTCTCTTTGATGCTTTTTACAATGTACAAAAGTCTACTATCAATTGATGAAATGGTTAAAAAAAAAAAAAAAAAAAAACTAATAGGGTAACGGCACCAGTCACAGCCATGCTTAGGACATCGCTCTCACGTTAACTCAATTTTCTGCGAATTTGAATGTATTTAGACTTTTTAAACTATTTTTCTCTCATGTAACTACATCTCATCTGACGTTTGGCTGCTTCTGCATCCTCTGAGTTAATTAATTCTATTTTTATATGCTCAATTTCGGAAAAAGGTCCGATTTAAGTAATTTTTTAAAAATATTAAACTTAAACAAATTATTAAAAAAATTTGTTAGATCCTATGTTTTTAAGCATGTTCTTTCAGAAAAAAATACTTTTAAAATATTGGAAACGACTCCATTGTGAGGGGCCCTCACAGCAAATTAGCCTTAAAAATGCAGATGAAAGACATTTCTCGTAGTTCTGTGAACCTCTAAGGAGCCCCAAAAAATATATTGAGATGGGCTCTCAAACCTGTAAACGCGCCGCTGAACTCAGTCAATGTTCGCGGAATCAGCTTAGAGGTTCTTTTCATGAATGAAGTTGAAAAAAAAAAAAATAATAATTTGAATTTTAACATTTTGAATTCAAATTATGTTTTTCGCAATCACGAGTGTGTGTATGTAGGGGTGTGTGTTTGTGTGTAGGGCGTATGTGTATGTGTGTGTAGGCATGTGTGTTTGTGTCTGTGTGCTGGCATAAGTGTGTGGGTTGTTGTGTATATGAATGTGTGGGGGGGGGGGTATGTGTGTGTATGCATACGTGTTTGTGTCTGTGTGCAGGCATGAATGTGTGGGTAGTTGTGTGTATGTGTGTGCAGGTGTATGTGTTTGTTTGTGTGTGCGTGCGTGTGTGTGTAGTTGTGTATGTATGCGCATGTGTGTAGGACAAGGGTGCAACCTGGAGACGGCTTTCGCTATAGGAGCAGCATCGTGAGGACCCGGTCGACGGTGATGGTGCGGAGGGTGGCGGTGGGAAAATAAAATGATAGGACATCAAAACAGTCAAGTGAGAACAATAAGCAATCGTGATTGCTCGAAAAAAAAATAAATAAATAAAAAATAAATAAAATAAAATCTACTAAAGGCGAAAGAGAAGATGAATTTCCTTGAACAGATTTATCAAATGAATCCGAATTGGTAAAATACCTAAATTTTGATAACATTGTTAACGGACTTACTGTACGGCATTTAAAAATTAAAGTATGATTTAAAGTTTTTTGAATTTGGTAATTTTAATCAGAAGTGTATAGATGTATTTTATTTATTAAAAATCTAAGTTTAAAATCAAACATAAAAATTATTTAACAAAAATCAAAACATGACAAAAGTTGTACCAAAAAATATTATGAAGGCTAAACACTTTATTTATTAATTTTTTTTATACTAATCTGTTTCAATTTTTTTCATACCTAATATTATGTTTTGTTTTGTAATTTAAAAACTGTTTTTCAAAATCGCATTTGATGAAACAGTGACGCGAATCAATTACACAGGTGCAAACAATACAAAAAGTAAAATGAGTCACACCAAAAGATATTAAACGAAATTATAATTTTCATGAAGATTTCTTCAAATAAACATGTTTACGAATTATCTTTCAAGTTGTTCATTTTTTTCTGTGAGTTCAGATACGCTGTCAACATAATTTTTACTTGATATTTTGCCAAAATACTATAAGCACTTAAAAATAATTGCTACCCCTAAAAATCTAAAAATAACTGCACGCCAAATCGTATCAACACGTTATTTGTATCTTCTCAGAAACGTCCACTTTTAAAAATATTATTTGGACGAATATGCAAAACGTGAACATTTTGAATAATTATTATTCAAAGCAAAAACATTAATGTCATCAAGTGTCAGTAAAAACGTTAAGGATCTCAAAACTTGTAACAAGTGGTATTTTTAAAGAGCTTTAAAAGTGTTTGATAAGTATTTTTTTCCCCAAGGCTGTTGAGTCGGAAGGAAAATGCCCGACGACTCCAATTCCGACTCCTTTACCCCAAAATATGTCCGACTTCAACTCTGACTCCGCAAGCATTGGCTGAGTTGCGAACTTTGAGGGAAAATGACCGACTCTGACTCTTGGAACTTTAAACCTTCGACTCCCGACTCCGACTCCTTTACCCCAAAATCAACCCAGCTCCGACTCTTTGACTCCGACTCTGATGCCGCAGCCCTGGTTTTCTCTACAAAAACCAAACGTTATTTTCAAAATTTAAAAATTTAAGATTTTCATACTACACATATGGTGGTTTCGAAAAAATCGATTTCTTTATTTTGGAATCGCGTTACTTCTCAAAAATTGTAGTATGGTATCCTCCATTGGAGAAAAATAATAAGTTCTAAGCTGACGTCTTCAGTTCGCGCATGAGGCTGAAAGTTTTAAAAAATATGCTGAAAATTGAATTTAAAAAATAATAATAAGTTTTTTATATTTTTATAACGCAAAAGCCATAAATTGTTAGAATATAGCGTAGTTTGAACCTAATTTTTTTTTCATAGCTTTTACATAAGATTTTTCGTTTGCACACATACGCCTTAAATTGGGTTAAAATCTCCTGCCCAATCTAAGGCGTATGCGCGAACTAAAGATCTTATGTAAAAGCTATAAATATTTTTTTAGGTTCAAACTACGACTTGATGACAATTTATGGCTGTTGATTTAAAAAAAACACACACACACACACACACACATACACAAAAAAAAGAAAGAAAGAAAGAAAAAAAAAACTAATTTTATTATTTTTTGAAAATTTCAATTTTTAACATATTTTTTTCAAACTTTCAGCCTTATGCGCGAACTAAAGATATCAACTTAGATTTTTTTATTATTTTTCCCCAATCGAGGATACCAAACTACAACTTTTGAGAAGTAACGCGATTCCGAAATAAAGAAAGAGATTTTTTCGAACCACCCTACTATACACACAGTAAACCCCTTTTAAGATTGCAAATGCATTTTCGGGTGTCATTGGTGTATGTGCGTATTTACTAGTGAGGATGTTAAACACCAGTAGCATTCAAATTTTCTTACAAGGCTCGAATGTAACATCTTCATATCCAGCAATTTTCGGCATTTCGTCCAGCGGGGGATTGCAGAAATCGATATCATCTTCGACGAAGCCCAGCAGCCCTGAAAAACCAAAAAATAGTAAGGTAGGAGCTATCTCATCTTTTTTTTTTTTTTTTTTAATCAAAGCTTATCACATTAAATCAAGGTTGCAGCCTTGAAACATTATCTGGAACATGTAAGGATTAAAAGAGATGTTTCGAAATGGAAAACCAGGCAAGGTTTCCATATGTGAGCATTGCACTAATGCGTTTTCTTAAGTGAGGTACTTCTACATAATCTTCAGATCTAAGAAGAGGTTGGGTAAATATTCCAGATTAAAAAAAAAAAATAATATTACGGATAAACATTCAAGTAAATGAAGTGTACAGTAATGATGAAATCGTAATGCTAAAATTTATGTGGTAATACTTTTAATAGTTTAGCAAAGCATACAAGTATCGTAAGAATGTCAATGAAAATAAAAAATAAATCAGATAATTAAATAAATATTAAAAGGAAAAAAAATCAAATTGGAGTTTTAGAATGAGGATATGTGTGATTGTCGGTCTTTTTGTTAGTCGGTTAGTATGTTCTCTCTAATAACTCCCTAATTCCGAAAGAATTCGTTTGCATTATAACCTACAGTTGTTTAATGCCATCTTTAATCTAAAGCTTTTTCCGACACGTTAGGAGTAGATTTCTATTAGCAATGAATCGCCTTATTTCCCTACATAGGAAAATTTCTTAAATAGGTGCTCCAATGATCCGGCTTTTAAGTAATGCAAACGGACCACCCACCTTTGTGACGGACGATATTTTTCAAACGAATATTTTTTGAATGTGGGTCATTTTCTCTTAACTGATCAATTCTGGACACGAAAATTAAAAAAAAAAAAAAAAAAAAATTCTTGAAAAACTTTTTTTATTGCATCTAGATTCATCATTTCTATCAATGTATATCTATCAATATTTTTTGCCGACTTTATTTCTATCAATAAAATAAAGTCAGCAAAAAATATTTTTAAACTTAGTATTGGAAAATTGGTTTCTAAATTTTATGTCGACAGGGGAAGGACTACCTGTTACAGGGGAATGACGACCTGTTGCAGAGGCATGACAATCTGATACAAGGGAATAACAATCAAACATAGCAATAACAAACACACAGTAACTTCATGATTTCAACATTCATTAATTAAAACAATAAATAAGGTGCAGAGTTTGAAAGTCTTAGAATGAAAAATCTTTATAATAGAACTCATTTTCTCGTGATCGTGTTTCATAGGGTATTGGGGCTGAAATTTTACATTTTATGTCTTTTTTCCTATGTAAGCAAAGATCCCCGTAGGCTGACTACTTGTGAAATTTAGTATATCCAATTCGTTCCATCGCATCGACCTCATATTCCCCATTGCCTGTTGATTGTATTACTTTTCCCGGATATAACTCTCCGTCATAACTCACACTGACTGAGCCCCCTGCTTTTAGGTGTTCTGGAACAATAAAGTATCTAATCATAAGTATGAGTAAATAAAGTTGCACTTACAGAAATATTTTTCCTTTTAAAATTTAGCTTTGTTGATCTTTCCTCTGTCTTACACGAGACAAGGGAAGGACCACAGGGGAATGACAAAAAGTAAGGAAAGCTTGTGTCTCTTCATAACCACATGCATAACAATTATTTACTTCTGAAGTTATCTCGGAGAACTCAATTAAAATAGATTTAATCATTGTTTTAGATTTTTTAAAAATATTTAAGCTAATAAAAATTACAGGGTAATGACAATGAATAAAAATATTTATCAATATTTTAAAATAAATCACTATTCTTTATATGTCCATGTTGATTTTGAAAACCTAAACAGGCTCAAGATGGCTTCCCTAGAAGTGTTGCCAGCTATATAAAAGTGTTTTAGCAAATGAAAGTGATGCCAGTCATTATTAAAATGTTTTTTTTTTTTTTTTTTTTTTGTTACGGCACGGGAATGACGACAAAACCGAAGGACAATTTTATATTTCTTCTAATAATGAAACAAATTATGATATTTCCTAGTGTGTTAGTTTTTTAGGCTTGTATGACAGTATTTAATAACTGAAACCTTAAAAAAGGAAATTCTATTGTTGTTAACTTTGTTTCTAGAAGCTGTTTTTGTACAAATTTAGAGGTAGGGACACACAGGGGAATGACATTTCATTTAGGAAGAAGTTATTTTAAGTGGCGCAAATTTATGAAAAATATTTTTTATTCTATTATAAAGGCAAAAGGGTATGTAATTGAAATATTTTGTCGTTTGTTTGGTTTTTCAAAAAGCTTACATGTACGATTTTTGCAAGGGACCTAAAAATCGTCGTTTAGGAAAAATGACCCATATCTTTTTCCCCGGAAATGTCCAAGAAGGAAGGTAATTACTAGTTAGTTAGTATACAAATGCAAGTATAATACCAGTAGAAAATACATGCTTAATATCGATTCATAGGATTCATGAAAGTGAAATATTCATAAGAAAATTGAGAGAGAGATTTAGAAGATTCGATGCTAAGGAGCTTAATACACCAAAAATATAATTATTACAGTTGCTAAAAAACTGTTTTTAACTATATTTTGTTGAATTCGATAACTCATAGATGCTAAATTAATCTCAAAAGCTAATCTGAGAAGTTCCTATAAGTATTTATGCGCCACTTTTGTAATTGAGTATATTTAACTCAAATAGTCGATGCTGAAATATCTCACTGTTTGCCGAAACTGTTCTTTTATAGACGGGGGGGGGGGGTTAACCTCCACAAATTACCGCTCTGGGTTACACCTTTTCTAAAAACGCCACTGACTAAATGGATATGAATGCTACGAATTTATGACAGGACCGGTTTTTTTTAATGTGAATTTGGTGAACAATGCAATTAAGTAGGGGGGAGGGGGGGGAGATCTAAAACGAACTTTTTTTATAGCTGCATGCAGTTGTCCGCATTCCAATTTTAAAAAATTACCTGAACATACAGACATGCGTACATTTCCTTATTCATCTTAGTATCAAAATAAAGGTCTGAAGAAAAATTTGTGCCGATAAGGATAATTTTATACGATAAAAAGCTAAAAGTACCTAGTCAAAAAATATGCGAATGAGAGCGCAGGAAAGAAAAGCGAAACATTGATATTTCCAGTGTTCGAGAAAATCACGTTTGAAAGTGCAAAATCCCAATCTTTCTTCATCATTCAGTAAATTTTGGGTAATTTTTCTCCTTGACCTTTCTTCTTTCTTTTCTACCTAAATAGAGCAAGCAGTAAAATCTACTCTATAAACCAGTGGTTCCCAACCGGTGGTCCGCGGATCAAAAGTGATTCGTGAGAATCTCGGGGTGGTTCGCGGGAGAGTCCGGTGTCTACTTATCAGGGATGAGAGTGGTCAGAGAGCAAAAAGGAGGAAATCGAAAAAAATTTCATAAAATGGACAATATCCAAAACCGCATCAAAATAGAACTGGAAGCCTTAATATTCAAAATTCAACAAAAATGGCTAATTTACCAGTTTTAAAGGCAATACGTTTTTAATTAAGTACTAGCAGTACCCGCACAGCGATGCCCGTGCTAAAAATTTAATGGAGGTCCAATGAATAAAAAAATTGACGCCCCCTCCCCCTCTAATGTGAAATAATCATTTTTCTTTGTATAAAATGAGTACTCACCATTTCAAAAAAATAAAAAGAAAACCTATTTAAGTTTCTTTGGAATTTAAAACTTTTCGTCAAATGATTAAATTAGATTTACATTTGCTTTAAAACTCTATTTAGCGAGTTAAGCGGTTTTTACTGCAATATAAAATATTTCGCCAAATAAACAAAAAAAGACATCAAAAAATATCTTTCAAATGTAAAAATAATTCCATAACTCTATTGCTTATCGAAAAAATTGTCCAGCAACCACGCTATCATAATCCATCTGTCTAACAAAAAAAAACAAAAACAAAAAAAAAAAAAAAAAAAAACATGCCGTGGACCATTCAAAAATCATCGTCAGAAAAAAAAAGAAAATGTCGTACATTTCACTCGGATAAAAACAAATCAAAAGTTTCTTTTATGTCAAAACAAATCGCCAAAACAATGAATTTCATTAACGGTTGCCGTAAAACAATAATCCTAAACTGTTTCGCCAAACAAACTAGTATGTTGTGGCCATCACGAAACTTTCTTCTATATTCTTCTTTTTTTTCTGATCCCTCCCCATGCTTGACGAGGAAGCAATATTCCCAACAAAAACAAAATTACACATGCAAAAACTTGACGACCATTCCAATGTCTGAATTATTGCAAAAGCAAAGAGCGAAAATTGAAAGTTATTTTAAAAGCCTTGCTTGAATTAATTACCAATATTTTATTTGTTAACAAACATAAGATGGCAACAGTTAAAAATTTTAAATCATTGAGATAATATTTCCATCTATCTATATATATAATTCTCTTACGTGCCGGCAAATGAAGGGGTGAATTTCTAAACCTCTGTTGGCAACACTTCGCCGATAAATCATGTAAACAAACTTCTACGTTGTTTTGAAATCTTGAATCACAGAATACTCAACGAACTTTTTTTTTTTTTGAGATGAGTTTGAGTCGGGCTGTGGCCCATTTCAACCTTAATCAGCAAAGAAAAGCTCAAAGAAGGCAGGAAACCGTTCTTGAATCCAATTTAAGACGAGCCATTTCCAGAGTTGTATTCTCTGATTCGCTGCCGATAATTTTTAGCGGCTGGGGAATTTTCAGTCAGCAGTTCCTTCAACAGATCAGGTGCGTCACACAATGCCGGTAACCGCACCTTTCCGTCATGGCAACATTTAGTATATTTATTTCACACATTGCTCCACAATCATGTTCATCGGCAATGTTGTTTTGAACGCGTAGGCGCTTTGAGCGTCGTCTATTCTCTGCTTCAGTACGACAGTTCAGTTCAAAATGAATAACCGAGAAAGAATTTACTTTATTCCTTTTATTCTCAGCTGAAAGGTTTCGCCAAATTTGTTTAGGGTTATAGTAGTTTTAGTATTGTGCAAGCAAAGTAGCCTTGGCGAGTTTTCGCGTTTTTAGTTAAACCATTTTTTGTTCGTGACGTGGCAAGGATTCAGAATAACAACAAGAAGGACAAACGTTTGAGAAAATATGTTTGGTGCTCTCTGAGCCTGTTTTTAGTCATGGCCAGCTCTATGTGGCATTATCAAGAACAAGATCTTTTGAAGCAGTGTCAGTTGTGGCTCCCAAACGGGACATTTTTAATTGTGTATATGAGGAAGTTTTCTCAGATTAGAATATATAAGAGTGTAAATATGTAAATATATAAGAGTGTAAATAATGTAAATACATCCCTCGGGGGAGCCTGTAACCCCTAGAGGGCGCGTCCCCAGGTGGCGGATAGGGGAATGCCTTCATTGGTTTTCCAATGGGTGGTAGAAGGGAAATAAAATACCTTCCGCGGACCAACAGGTAGAAGTGCAATCTCTCCAAAGCAATGACAGACACTTTTGTATCTATAATGGTAAAGTTGTGCACATTGCCAAGGCAGTCATCTTACATACAGCAAAGTTAAACTGTCGAAAATCTGGCTAAAGCAGACAAATTAACATTATGAACGTAATTTTCATATTGGTTAAATGGATGGTGACCTAAATGCAATTACCAACTTTAATTTTTACGGAAAATTTTAGCTAGGCTAATGTATTGGCATACAGCGAGCGAGCGAAGCGAGCATGGATCGCGAAGCGATCCACAGGGAACTGCGTAAGCAGTTCCGGGGGTTGGCGAGCGATAGCGAGCAGGGGGCGATAGCCCCCTAGTAGACTAATAATAAGAGTAGACCGAGCTATGGCAACCCTTTTGCTGCTCATAAACCAAACCATGTGACTGGTGGATATCCTAGCAACAGCGGGCGTTAATCGTAGCAGACGATCAACGCCAGCGCGAAATAAAATAAATAGAATTGATGGAACACTGAAGAATGATCTTTTATGGAGTCCGATTTGTAAATTTGTTATTCTAAGTTGTAAATATTTTGTTAATATAGTGAGTTTTTCGTTTAGATAGTATTGTGCATTTTCTTTAGTCAATTTCAATAACTCTCTAAGCAATAAAAGATGCAAGCGACCAAGAGGAATCAGCAAACGGTAAGATTTTTACCTACAGTTTCAATTTAAGATACCGATTAGTACATTTTTGCGTTAACGCAAAACGTTTACGCCATTTCGTTCACGCCAACGCTGACAGCTCCAAATGAAATAAAAGTTACCGAAAACTGATCAAAAACTATTACTAATGTCAAAATAATGCATAACTAAAAGAAAAACAGTTCAATCTCTGCACCTGGAAGTTTTTTTTAAATGAAAACACATAGTCTTAAAATACATGTCGAGTGCCAAACTATAGATAATGCTGCCATCTAGCAACCATGCTGCCAAAGTCTTCGCCAAGCCCTTCCACTAGTCACATGATACATCTATGAACCAATTTTCTTTATCAGCAAGAATGAGAAAGCTCGGTCTATCTATATATATAATTCTCTTACGTGCCGGCAAATGAAGGGGTGAATTTCTAAACCTCTGTTGGCAACACTTCGCCGATAAATCATGTAAACAAACTTCTACGTTGTTTTGAAATCTTGAATCACAGAATACTCAACGAACTTTTTTTTTTTTTTGAGATGAGTTTGAGTCGGGCTGTGGCCCATTTCAACCTTAATCAGCAAAGAAAAGCTCAAAGAAGGCAGGAAACCGTTCTTGAATCCAATTTAAGACGAGCCAATCGTACTGAAGCAGAGAATAGACGACGCTCAAAGCGCCTACGCGTTCAAAACAACATTGCCGATGAACATGATTGTGGAGCAATGTGTGAAGAATGCGAATTTTGTGGTGCTCTTTATTGGCAGAAAGAGCGTAATACTGCAAATAAATATACTAAATGTTGCCATGACGGAAAGGTGCGGTTACCGGCATTGTGTGACGCACCTGATCTGTTGAAGGAACTGCTGACTGAAAATTCCCCAGCCGCTAAAAATTATCGGCAGCGAATCAGAGAATACAACTCTGGTTTAGCATTCGCTTCGATGGGGGCGCAAATTAAGCCACCACCAGGAACTGGACCGTATTGCTTCCAGGGGCATTTTCTGGGATTGTGCAGTTCAAAAAGGTGCTCTCTGAGCCTGTTTTTAGTCATGGCCAGCTCTATGTGGCATTATCAAGAACAAGATCTTTTGAAGCAGTGTCAGTTGTGGCTCCCAAACGGGACATTTTTAATTGTGTATATGAGGAAGTTTTCTCAGATTAGAATATATAAGAGTGTAAATATGTAAATATATAAGAGTGTAAATAATGTAAATACATCCCTCGGGGGAGCCTGTAACCCCTAGAGGGCGCGTCCCCAGGTGGCGGATAGGGGAATGCCTTCATTGGTTTTCCAATGGGTGGTAGAAGGGAAATAAAATACCTTCCGCGGACCAACAGGTAGAAGTGCAATCTCTCCAAAGCAATGACAGACACTTTTGTATCTATGATGGTAAAGTTGTGCACATTGCCAAGGCAGTCATCTTACATACAGCAAAGTTAAACTGTCGAAAATCTGGCTAAAGCAGACAAATTAACATTATGAACGTAATTTTCATATTGGTTAAATGGATGGTGACCTAAATGCAATTACCAACTTTAATTTTTACGGAAAATTTTAGCTAGGCTAATGTATTGGCATACAGCGAGCGAGCGAAGCGAGCATGGATCGCGAAGCGATCCACAGGGAACTGCGTAAGCAGTTCCGGGGGTTGGCGAGCGATAGCGAGCAGGGGGCGATAGCCCCCTAGTTCTTATTATTAGTCTATGAATATTTCCGATCATTTCCATACAATTAAAATCACGAGAAATACGCAGACGACAATCTATTACGATTTATCTTTCTTATTGTTGCATTAATAAAGCTATTTTTATTCGCAAAAAAAAGAAAAAAAAATCAACACCTCTTGGAGCGATTGGCGTCAAAATTGAACCAAAGCCTGTTTACATATGGATTCACATATATTCCAAATTTCAACCAGAACGTAGCATTACTTCTTGAGACAGGGCACTCACAATAGAAAAAAAAAAGAACGGGCGATTGCGCTACCCCCTTTTTAGCTGTTGACACCAAAATAAAATCAGCTCTTATACCCACTAAGAGCTACTTGCCGATAAATTTTTCTTTCATTCCGTTCATTATTTCTTGAGATACAGCAGTCACAATTGACGACAAAAAACGTTCTATAGCTCAACCCCCGTTCGAGTTATTGACACCAAAATTGAATCAGCACCTGTTCCTGTTAATGGCAACATATGGACCAAATTTTGTTTGATTCCGCCAGTTACTTCCTGAGGGATAGCAAGCACGCGTAACTCAAAAAACGTCCCATTGCTCCACCCCCCTTGGAGGAATTCGCGCCAAAAACCAATAGGCACAAGTTCACATAAGGGCACATCTGTATACCAAATTTCGTTCGATTTCATGCGGTAGTTTTTGCTGTAGAGCGGCCACAAAAAACTGGTCACACACAGACGTGACACACACACAGACAGACAGACATTTTCCAAAAATAGTCGAAATGGACTCAGCACACCTCAAAACGTTCGAATCCGTCAAAATTCGAAATTTGAAAATTTGCACGAATCCAATACTTTCTTCTATCTATTAGATATAGATGAAAGTAACAAAAAGGATAATCACGTTGACAGTAGCTATCAAATCTTTATATATTAAGGGGCTGTGTTTCCCGGCTTTGCCCGGTCTACCTTGAGAATGAAAATTGTGTCGAGTGACATATATTCAACAATCAGGCTTAAATAAAGGAAAAAAAAAAAACACAATGCAAAATTAATCTTCCAAACATTGACGACAGACATTGGGACAATTTCTTGAATTTTTATTGATAGATTTAATGAAGAAAGTAGTGCCTACATTTCAGCTAAGCCTAAAAAAGTTCGAGCTAAAAATGCAAATTACTCCCATCGTAATAAAGTTAGAGCATCGAAACAAATTGCTTGGAATGCGGAAAATTCTACCCTTTTCAACGATATAAAATATTAATATGTGCAAATATTTTTTAACCCCTTTAATAGCCAATAATAGGCAATTTACGTAAAATTTGGGCCTAAATTGGAATTAAAAAAAGAACTATTTATTGGATTTTTTCGAATTATAGCCTATGTTACTCAGTAAGAAAGCACCTTTCATATAGTGAAAGAATTTTTCGGATAGGTGCAGTGGTTCTGGAGATTACCTCGAACATATAAACACACAAAAATTCGCTCTCTCTCTTTATAATATTAGTAAAGATAAGTAATAATTTTGTATCATTTCTTGCAAGAATGTTTATTAATAAATAAATCTAAAAAGAAAATTTTGAAAAAGAAGCTACAATTTCTAACCCCTAAGTCCTTGAACAAAGGGTTGGGGGAGCCAGAGGTCAGTCTTGGCTGCATCACACGATAGTGCCAACTTTTTATATTTTTTACAGAAAAATACATTTTTTTAATTAAAAACATTCGAATTTATAGTGTTAAACGAGCGAAAACATAAATTTTAAAGTTAGTTCTGTTTATAAAGTAAAAATTTACAACCAGAGAGAAAAATCTAAAATTTCTTTATGTGGATGAACATACTTTTCATAGTAAAAACTGAAAATCGTTTTCCTTGCTTTGGAACCCAAAATTTGATTTTAAAAACTAACTTCTTAATACGATTTCGGGAGAAAATTTTCCACTGATCGTGTCCGATGTCACAAATTGACAAATTGACGTAAACTTTGATGGTCGGCTCAATTATGTAGATTTTAAAGAGAAGAAGAAGCTTTTTGTCGACCGGCTCGATTATCTCGACGATCTACGTAATTTTGAAAAGAATATAAAGATTCAACCTGTTTTTGGAGTTTTTAAATTAATTGATCTTGGATTAATTTCACGAATACATTTTCTTTCTTTTGGTGGATTTGAAATTGTTGAAAATGATAACTCAACTTATGTCAAGACTCGAAAATTATTCTATCATAAATATGAGAATTTTCTATGTTTACTGATTAGTATTGTTGGGTAACAGCCCCGGTCAGGGGGGCTTGCTTTTCCACTGCAGAGACCTGGACTATCTCAATTGCAAGATAGTGCCTGCGTCAGCACAAAGTATTAATACACTTTTGAAATTGCCGGTACAAACATTAAATCAGAAAGAAAAAAACCTATATCCAAGCTTTATTAGTAAATCAAAAAGTGAAAACGAAAAGAAATCAATTTTCACATCATTCAATACATAATTCATAAATCAATAACTTTACGTTTATTCCATGCACACATGGGTTTATATCTACTCCCCGACTAATAGCTTGGGAATAGCTCCCTCATTTAATCTTGAAATCTCAAAACTTTTAACAGGCTGTAAAGCCTAAACCATTTGAGATTCACCATAAATATTTTTTGCACTTTCTTAAATACACAAAAAAAGTAAACATGCCAAATTTCAATACAATTTCAGACTGGGTGCTAAACCACATTTTTGATTGACTTTTGCATTTTTTCTAAAATAAATTCAAAAAATAAAAATATTATTGAAATGATGAATAAAATAAGCAGATATAAGGTAGCATATAGTAAAAAACCACCCAACATTAAAAATAATTGAAATACTTGCAGGATGCAAAAAGATTGAAATCTCAAACGAGGCATGGAAGTTTCGGCGCAACACGTGTTTCACGTCGTTGGCATGATTACTAAACATACGTTTTTGGCAGATATCGCGGAGGATGAAGATTCGAGGGCAAAAAAAATAGAATAAAGAAATCGAGAACCGGAAATTAAAAAAAAAAAAATAATTTGAATTTTGTCATCTTGAATTCAAATTATGTTTTTCGCAATCACGAGTGTGTGTATGTAGGAGTGTGTGTTTGTGTGTGGGGATATGTGTTTGTGTGTACGGGTTATGTGTATGTGTGTTTACGCATGTGTGTTTGTGTATGAGTGCTGGCATAAGTGTGTGGGTAGTTGTGTGTATGAATGTGTGTGTGGGGGGGGGTATGTGTATGTGTGTGTAGGCATATGTGTTTGTGTCTGTGTGCAGGCATGAATGTGTGGGTAGTTGTGTGTATGTGTGTGTATGTTTTTGTGTGTGTCTGTCTGTATGCGTGTGTGTATGTGTTTGTATGTGTAGGTGTGTGTGGGTGTATGTGTGTGTATGTGTGTGTGTAGTTGTGTATGTATGCGTGTGTGTAGGACATGGATGCAACCTGGAGACGGCTTTCGCTAGAGGTGCAGCATCGTGGGCAGCCCGTCGACGGTGATGGTGCGGAGGGTGGCGGTGGGAAAAATCAAAGGAACGTCAAAAACAGTCAAGTGAGAACAATAAGCAATCGTGATTGCTCAAAAAAAAAGAATCGCATTTTTTTCCCGATTTTTGAGAAAAATAAGACCTGAAAGAGGCAAAAAAAGAAGGAAAATGAGGAAAGGTTTTAAAAGCCAACAGAAAAAAGCAGGAATTCCGGCAAAAGCCGGAAAAATCTCATCCCTGACTTATAAAAAAATAATTCTTTCTCATGATTCTCGTGACATTCGACTCGATGAATGTCAGATATAGAATAATTATTAGAACATAGCTTCTGCAGCTGTCCACAAATGATGTCACCACTGAGGGAGGGGGGGGGGGAGTCGTGAAATCATGACAGTTGAAGAGGAGGGAGGGAGCAACAAAATGTGTGGCATCGAGCATTTTTGTATAAGAATATATTCATTAAGAAAAAGTGTTGCATGGACAAAGGGAATATTGTGAAGTGTGACTTTTTGTTACAAATGGGAAAAGGGGGTCAAACAAGTTCAGACAAAATGTGACATCATTTATGGTCAGCCCCTCTTAAAAAGTTTGTATGAAGTAGAAAACGAGCTTTCAACAACATTATGACAGGTGAACGCTTCATGGCTAGGTCTGCGGGCGACAAAGATTGTCTGCAGTCAACAATGCAAATTTTTTTTTAAAAGATTAATTTAATCAGGGTGGTGACAGGAATGGCGAAAAAAAGTTCCCTGACTTTTCCCTGATTTCCTTGATTAAGTTCACTTAATTTCCCTGATTTACGTTACCATGGATAATGGTTTTCTTCCTTTACGCTACCTGAAAACCATTGCATATTAAATAAAATGAAGTGTTTAAAACGTTTTAAGCTGTTAATTAAAAATAAATTTTGAAAATAAGCTTTTTTTTTAGTAGAAATTGTATATTAAAATATCTAAGAAGAAATATTATAGGAAATCTAAAACAAATACTTTACTTCCAGGAACCAGTAAACATAAGAATTCTAAGAAATTATTAAAACCACTCTTAAAGAAATATCTAATCATGATAAAACTAAAAAAGTTTATTTGGAAATAATTTTGAACTGAATTTTCAAGCAGCATAATTGTTGCTGCGAGAATAACAAGTAACTGTGAAAGTATAGAAATAATGCAGTTTTACTTACGTAAATAATGGACATAATTATGTAAAACAAATTGGAATCTTTAAACAACCAATCATATTGAGCTATTCTCTAATCAAGAACTTAGGTTTTAATGAAGGAATACAGCATTTTAGCTATTAAAAAATAGTAAAAATATTTGCTTATGTACACAACTCAATTTCAAATGATTTCATTATTAGTCGGAAAAAATCTTTTGTAACAAACGTTGAAATGTAAAAAAAACAGTAATTAATTTAAAAATTTATAGTATATAACTTGGTTTTAAAATTAAAGAATTTTAAAGTCTGAAAAAGAAAAAAAACCCCTTCATATAATCTAAAGCGACAGCGAAAGATAAAATGGCAAAAAACAAAAGTTGATTTTCATTTAACATTCAATTTTAGTAATTAAATCAAAAATGCCAAGTAAAATACCTTTCAGCTCTTAGCAGAATCAATTAAAAAAAAAAAAAAAAGATTTTTTCTTGAAATTGTAATTACAGTACGCAAGCTACTTCAAGACAATGAGTAAAGGCTTTAATGGCGGCTTCCTCTTTGCATGTAGGGTTGTTTATTTTACGTAGCATTAAAGGCCTGGCAGAAAAATTCAAACTACGTAAAATAAATAACTTTACAGACACAGAAGCTTAGGAAGTTTATCCTGTGGTTAATAACTTAAGATTCAATACTTTGATCTTAAGGGGGAAAAAATGCATAAACATATGTAAGTGTATAATCGCACCTCAATAATTTTACTTTTTTTAAACAAATAATTGGTGGAAAATGCATAGGAGATAAAGGTATTTGATTTCGCAAAGCAAAAAAAAAATTTTTTTTTCTTCATTTGATCAATTTTCCCTGAATGTTTATTATTTTTTCGAAATTCCCTGATATTTCCCTGATTAATAAAGTTCCCTGACTTTTCCCTGATCTCCCTGATCTGTCGCCACCCTGTTAATTTTTTTTATTTTTTATTATGCACTAGCGGTACCCGTACGGCTTTGCCCGTAGTAGAAAAACTAAAAGTTTCAATTGGTTCGCCTGTATATTTACAAATAATGGATGTTGAATTTCTCGCCAATTTGCTATGTTCATCGCCCATTTTATGATAATGCGCGCACACGTTATGATAATTTACTCGACCACGTTATGATAATTTACTACCCCATGTTATGATAATTTTGCTCGATGAAATTTCTTAAAATTGGAATAGCAAAAGAACAAAATCGAATTTTCGAGAAATTGCTTCGATGTGCTCACCCCTATCCTACGAACTAATTTGGTGCCAAATTTCAGGAAAATCGACCGAACGGTCCAGACAGAGATCCAGAGACGGAGATCCAGAGAGACAGAGATCCAGACTTTCAGCTTTATTATTAGTAAAGATTGCTTCAATGCATCCTAATATGGAAACGTGTTGACTCAGTTGGCTAGAACATCGTGTTAATAATGCGAAGTTCGTGAGTTCGAATTGGCATGGGCCGAAAAATATCGTTTCAATGATTTATTTTCTTCAACGGAATACTAACCCAAATTTACATTAAAATGTTAACCTCATTGCAGGATTCTGAGCTACAGTTCTGTTGTTGGAAACAGGAAAGGTGTCATTGATTTTAACATGGTAAATCGTTGTTTAACTTTCTAAAAATATTTCAGCAAATTAGAGGCACCAATTGAAATTTATTTTGTTGCTTTACTATGCATTTACCTTAGTGTATAGCACCTCGAGTTCGAGTGGTTGGAGACCCAGTAACTCAGTTGCTAAGAGCGTCCTGCTAACAACGCGAAGGTAAGGACCAGAAAATGTAGTTTTCGAATGACTCATTTTCCTCAGCTGAATCCTGATTCAAATTTCCATGAATAAATAGTCGTCACTCATTGGGGGAGGATTTTAAATAACAGTTGTGATCCGCAGGTTGGGAGTGAAAACCACACCTATAAACATACTGTTTTGTTTTGACAATTGAAATCAACTCCAACAAAAAGTGACACTTCGCCATTCTTCCGTACATCCTTCAAATGTAAAGATTACACAGAAATACCTTTATTTAATGCATGCTATTGAAGGTAGTGCCGACTGCTCCATAGTCAGGGGTGGATACAAACAGCCATTTGGGGGGCGGGGGGGGGGGTCTGTGTTAAAAATATAGCGTTTTGGGCAAGAAAAATGTCTACAGCTGCTTAGGTGTTAATAAAAAGCACCACATCGGCCAGGAATGAGGCACCTTGTAGGGCGCAATTTCTAGTAATTAATTTAATAAGCAGGGAAAGGAAGTAGTATTTTGAATATTTAATTTTAAAAATGATTTATGAATTGAAAAGATTACAGCACTCGTTTACATTTTATTCATAAAGTATGGATAATATTGTCAACGGTTGGGGGGGGGGGCACGACCCTCCCCTTGTATCCATCCCTGTCAGAGTACAGTTGGATATCAGTACTGTATTACTGAACACGTGTTTCGGTATTACTAGGATCACCTTTTTCAATGCAAATAAGTGTGAGCTTCTGGATGAAAAAGTCATCCCAGGAAAACAACACGGTGGAACAGGAGACAATATAAATACCCCCCCCCCCCCAAAAAAAAGGAATTTAACTAAAACAAAAAACACAAAATTATTTAATTTTCAGCACAAAGGTATTTGTTCGTAATTAATGTTTTACTTCGTTCGGATTTGTTTAATATATGGTACTAGAGGTGTAAAATTTCCGAAAATTTTCAAGCGGTGGAAAAGAAAAAAATCTAAAGTAGAAAAATTATTATTTTGTAATGTGGTTATTTATCGGCTATTTTTTCTAAGAAAAAAAAGTGTTTAATATTAAAAAATATCTAATCCATTTTTTAAATTTTTAACTGATAAGTTTGACTGAAAATTAGCCCTTCTGTCTCTGACAATAGCTTCCCTAGTTCAAATCAGCAAAAAATACTCAAATACAGTAAACTCTCGATTATTGGCAGTCGGGTTATTCTCGGGTCTTTTCACTTTTTTTTAATGGATATGTTCTAATATTATAGATATTAAATGTTTTTTAAGCTTATTCTTGTGTTATTGTTCGTTTTTAGCTTTTACATATAATTTTCTTCATATCTTTTAGCTACTAGTATCCCCTTTTATTTTTGCGTAAGATGTGATTTTTGTTAACTGTTATGTCAAGTTTTTGAAATTCGCAGCTTTTCTTCTCCTGTTAATTGTGAAAGTTTTAAATAGGAAGTTGCCATAGTTTTTTCTAATATAAAAATTTCAAATATAAGTTTGGTGCATGCATTTATCCACATGTGTTTAAACATATATTATACACTTATATAATTAACATTTCCATTAATTGATGTTAGTGACATAATTTTATCTTGAGCAAACATTTACAGCTTTAGTGAGAAAAGTAGTATATAATACTCTGATTCACAGAAAAAATTATTTTACACCTTTCATTTTCAAAGTTAGTGTTTTCATGTGGGATACCAAACAAAGAAAAAAAAGGCATTAAAAAAAAAAAAAGCATTGGCGCTGAAATCTTAAAAACTTCTGAATACATTATTTTACGCTATAATTTCAGTGTTTTTAATTTTTCCCGAGTTGAAACTTGTTTAAAAAAAAAAGCGGTGGGGAGAGAGAGGACCTATTCTCTCCCTCTCCCTTCAGAAAAAAATTCCAATTTTCCCCAGACAGTTCTCTTCGCTATGAGGTTCTTTGGAGTAATCATTGGTTACTAACCAATCAAAAATATTTACTGAGGTGTGCCTATAAAGTAATTTAAAACGAACTCAGCAAAGAATTTGAAATTAGTATTCAAATATATGCTATGAGTCTTGAAAAATGATAAATATTAACACACAGATTTTAAACCATTCTTTATATTAACAGAAACACTTAGAAAATTGTATTACCTTTAGAATTACTTCTAACTCTTGATGTTGTGGTATAAGTTGATAAGCTGCATCTTCTTCCCGCTGCTACCACATATGTGGCACTACTTCGACGCCTTCCAGTGAATTTTAATCCAGGAGCACTAGATCTTCGATTGCAACTCATATTAATATTTTTTGCAGTCCAAAATTAAGAAAGATACGATTCTTCTATTTAGTTAAAACTATTGTATTTTCAAACAACAACCTCACTCGCACGTTATAACTTTCATTCAAAATTATTAAAATAAATAAAAAAGCGAAATAAAATTACAAAACTTTATTTGACGTGCCAAAATTTTCAGATTAACCTTTTAGTTTAGAAATTCTCTTTCAGTAATGCAGCAAAATTTTAGTCTTTTCGAGCGAATACTAACACCAAGTTTAAAACGTCCGTCAAAGAATAAATAATTACATGACAACATTCATATAAACATACTTCATAAATTCAGAATACCATGCTGTTGCAATTTTTTTTTTTTTTTTTGCTAACAGTTAAGTTTTCCAAGTTAGAAAATTGCTTCCATTTTAACCATGTCGATTCCATGAAGTAATGAACATATCCAAGATCTGCGTGCGTCTGAAAGCGCGCTACTCTTCTTTTCACTTTTGAAGTTTCCGTTTCGCAAACGTTCTACATTCGCCATTAACATCTTTTTCTTTTTACTGTGGGCATCTTTTTTTTTTTTTTTTCCACACCTAAGTAGACGCGGGAAAAAGCTGGCGTTTGTAACTCGTCATAGAAAGTGGGCCGAATACGTATTTTTAGAGATTTGTTTAAACTAGTAAATAACAGATTTGGAGATGACGTATGGCCAGAAGAAAGATAAATATTCTTGGTGATTTTTCGACGTTCTTTTCCTTTTCAATGACGTCTTTTGATCATGTGAAAAACTTTTTGAAAACTATTGCTCATATTAACCGTCATTACTTGACAAAATCATAAAAATCACTCTAATTACAATATTAGGTCTCTAACAAGAAAAAAAAATGTATTAACTTGTTGATTTAAATAGACTTAGAATCAGGCCCGACGAGAGGCCATGTCAGCCCAGTCAGGAACAAGGGGCACGGGCCTTGGGAGGGGGCCCGGCAACACTGATGCAAAAAAGAAAAAAAGAAAGAAAAAAGAAGAACGAAAGGAAGAAGAAAAAGAAATTAAGAAAGAAAAAAGGGGGGAAAACTTCGAATAAGCGAAAACGTAATGATAAAGTAAAATTTTAGTCCAGTCAATGAATACATTGTAGCGTGCATGGAATATGCGATAATTTTTGACTTCAGAATAATGTTAGGGGTGGTTAGTAAGTAAGCATACTAAAAGTCCCCACCCCTAGGGGTGAGCTAAAGGTGGAAGGGAGGGAGGAAGAAAATTTTGTGTTTTTCGAGAAAATGCCAGAAACAGTATGAAAAATGTGTTTAAAATAAAAATTCAAGCTAAATAAACTTCCTATGAAACTGGTTCTACACATATTTGTCAATTTTCCCATAATTTTCCGGGTATATGTTATGAAAACTCGATGATTTTCGGAAAAATTCTCTCTTTTTGTCAAACATTTGCTCATAGTGCCTCCGAGGATCAGTATTTATGAAAATTGTCAACGACAAAGTTGTATAGCTTTAAATTTCCTTCAATTTGATATGTTATTTTGTTATATTTTACTCAACCAATCAAAAGTTACAGAGTTTCAAACACGCACTTCCTCTTTTTTCAATGAATTCGACAATCCTGATAGACAATAAAGAAGTATTTGTGGATTACTACAACAAAAATGATTAAGGGGGGGGGGGTCGTGAAATTGTGACAAGGGGGAAGGAAAGAGTAAGAATTGCGACACCAAGCATTTTTTAATACGAATATGTTTATGAAAAATAGCTTGTAAAATGAACTTTGTGACAAAAGGGAGGGGGAGGGGGTAAAAAATGTTGAAAAAAAAAAAGTGCGACATTATGTATGGGCAGTACTTTACCAAGGAATCGGACGAAGATTTGCAAAATTACGTATATGCAATATGAATTGGTGTTAGACTGAGGACGTGCAGAAAGACAACAGTATATATATGCAGTTTAAGGAAATTGATAACGACTTTGATGTAATTTAATTTGAATTTGTTGTTACTGATTATACCTAGTCTTCAAAACTGTTGGGCAAAAAGAGACACATGTATAAACCATATGGACATCAATGTCAGTTAGAAAATTGAAATGACGGACAGGAAAGTTTCTGTCCAACTTTCATAACAACATTCACCTGACAAATCCGCTAATGATGAAGCTGTTGAAAAACGAGACAAATACGCGCCAAGCTTTAGGTGAAGTTGACGTTGATATTGCGAAGACGGTCATCATGAGATGGCAAAATTCTTCGGTAGCTATCATTTTTGAGGAAGTCCTCCTGGTTGTTCTCTTGCTAGCCAAATCCCCAACTGATCACAACATTCTGCTGTCAAAATGTACCAGAAATCTAAGGTATATATCAACAGTTCTTCTTTCCCTGAATCCATTGAGGCTGCTGGGGTCATATATAGTCTCAAAGTATGGTGCTCTAGCCACAGATAAGTCCATCAACGAGTTTCGTTACAGATCATTTATCAAAGTAACTGCAAACATCAAGACTGATCTCTTAACTCTGCCGTACCACCAGGTACACCTGTAGCTAGGAACTTAATGGTGAAGTACCGGGTTGAGGGTTTGGGAAAGGAGGAATGACCAACTCGTGCCGAAACTTTCGCAATCGGATGTTGTTCCTGACGGAATCTTGAAGATGATTTTGATCGATTGCTTTTCTACAAGTGACCTCCCGGTCACTTGTAGGAAATCATCGTTAAACTAAAAATCGTCACAACATTGAATTGAAAGGGCAGTTGCAACAACGGAATCAAAATATTTATCCAGGACGAAGGGAACGACGAAGACATCAATACATTACCAATTTCTTAGAATAACTTTTCCACTGCTGGTGACATGACCCTTCCGCCTCAGAATAAAACCAAGACGTCACCTTAAAGATGATATTTTCATTTTCTAATTATTGTCAGTCCATATTCCATATAAACACTTTCAAAATATGATTAGTAATAATGTAATAAAAACTATAATTACTAAAAGGTGCTGCCGGTCAGCTGCATTTACCTTATTTCTATTATTAAAATTTTCATTATCATGCTACAGCGTCATATATTCACTTCAGTAAGAATAACGAAATTGAGTACATGCTAGAACTTCATAGTTTTTGATTGCTTGTTAGCTGGGTGTCGCGGTGATTATTCATAGGCTTCGTATTTCTTTGTCATCAGGTTTGAATTTGCAGTTCAAGTGTTCAGCCGGTGGATTTTCAAGACACAGAAAACCGTCAGGGTCCTAGTCACATGATTGTTGCACAAGATTCCTTAAGCACTTGTTTGGCACAGACACTCTGAGACAAAAAGAACGTGATAATTTTTTTTTCTTTCCCGAAAAGTATTGGTTTTTAACAACCAATACTCAGGTATGCTTTTAGTTAAGGTTAGCTTTTAACAAAGCATACCTAAAAAACCAGTGGAAATGTGATATGTATGAAAACAATTTTACAATAACGTTAGTTAACTTTCACTTTTATTCGGGACACATTTTTCCAGCCGTTTCAGAGATATAATCAAAAACCACAAAAAATGGCTCCTCCTTCCCACCTTTAACTCCCCCCCCCCCCCAGGATCGGGAACTTTCAGTATGTTCTTTCTTTTTGGGGGGGGGCGGGGGAGGGGGGCGGCATTATTTTTTCGTCAGTTATTTAAGAAGTGAAAAATACTATTGTTATAAAAAGATTTTTATCTCGGTCGCCTAAGGCTTCCATTAAAACTTGAAAGATAGGTCCTCTTCTAGTAAACATTCCTATTATTCTTTTTTATCAAAGCAATGCTTTTACATTTTAAGCTTCTACATATTTCAAGGCGTTGAAATAATGGTTTCAACTCTTAGGATTTATGTTGTGGAAGCCCACTGGTATGTCCATTCTTTTTAAGATTCAAAGATAGTATGATAAAGTATCATGAATTTGATCTCCCCCCCTGAAATAGGCATTTGATTATCTAGCAGTGATAATGCAAAGAAAAAAATATCTTCTGCTAAATGTTCAAAAATTTTCTCTGATACTGATTTCTAAACAGAGCAATGTGTTTTTGAATACATCATTTAATGCTCCGAACCAATTTAAATCAGTTTTCGCAATCGAGATTAACATTCTAACTTGATTCAGCATCTGTAGTAGGGTTTCTACCTCACTGTAAAAAAAAAAAAAAAAAAAAAACATCATCGATGTTTAAGGGTCGATATGTTTTTTTAACATTGATGTATAAGGGTTGGATGGATATTTTCCCCCAAGATCGAAATTTAAGGGTGTATGTTTTGCTAACAGTGATGCTTAAACGTTCGATATTTTTTCGATGTCCATGCTTTATAGTTTAACCAAAAATGGGGGGGGGGGGGAAGACTCAAGATCATGTTTATGGAAATACAATAATGGTAAAAAATACATCATTGATCAATGGTCGCTACATCCATCCCGTCGGAACGTTTTGTATAATATATTGTCTGAGTCAAAAGGAAAATACAAATGTGACGACCAGCAACAGGCTCTGGGCCCAGCTAGGCTGGTCCTAGTCAGTTTATTAGTCCCCAACGAAGATCAATGGCTCTCTTATCCACCCACTTGCTCATTACCGCCTCTTCCGATAAGCTGCTGTAAGACCCTACTAAGGTAGTAATTTTTCCTAATTTCCAAGTTAGCATGAGATTTGAAAAGCTTAAAACAATGACCCCTCTTCCTGCTTTCCGTGCAAAAATTTAACGCATTAACATATTTCATCATCATAAATTTAAATAACTGAATCATGTCCCCTCTGACTCTCCTTTGTTCCAGGCTATACATTTTTAGCCTTTTAAGTCTAGTATCATAATCTAAATCTGAAAGTCCCCTTACTAGTCTACTAGCTCTTCTTTGAACCCTTTCCAATACAATACGGAGATATCTTTCCTGAGATAAGGAGACCAAAACTGAACAGCATACTCCAAATGAAGTCTTACTAAACTCCTATTTTAAGGCAGAAGAACCTTCTTAGATTTGTTTGAAATAGATCTATTGATAAGCCCGAGCATTTTGTAGACTTTGTTACTTGCAATGCTGCACTGTTAACTAAACTTGAAATCCTGATTTATTAAAACACCAAGATCAATAATAGCCCGGTCAATTTAGACATAAAAATAGTGATCAAATAACAAAAATTCCGGGAAAGCTAAATTTTTGTAGGGACGTTGGGCTTACTATTACAAATAAGGTGCCAAAAGTCCCCATCGATCCCATGTGCGCTAAAAAAGTTATTCGGGGTCAAAGGTCAAAATTTTAGGTTTTTTCGATTTTTCTCAAAAACGGTAAGTTTTATCGAAAAGTACCGCACACCAAAGTTGTAGATCTCAAAATTCTCTATAAAAATAGTCCTTATGATTTTTATCTCCAAGACCAAACCTTCCCAGATATTGCGTACTCTCAAAACACAGCCAGTCATTTACAGAATCCCCTCTACTTGCGTGGCTTTGAATAACATCTGGCTATTCTAGTCCGTGTGGCATCGTTCACGTACCCATAGGGGCCGGACCTACTAAGGGCATGGGCGCACCCCTCAATATCGTGGAGCCCCCCCCCCCCCTAAAAAGCAAGAGCCCCCTCCAAAAACTGAGAAAAATACCCCTCAAAACTGCCCCCCTTTAAATGTGTTTTGAGCTCTCAAACTGTAACCACATTTCATACAATAAAACATAGTTTGGCTGGCGAGTCGCATTATTATCTTGACTTCTGACAATGTTTGGCCTTAGTGATACATTGTGAGTAAGATTTCTGGATTCTAATCTGACTCTAAGAAATCCATCTCTCTTGGTTAGACAACAAACTGTGTTTGAAGCTTCTTTGTCTAATTTTACGCATCGTCTCACTGCTTTAGTATAACGTGAGGTATTGGAAATCATATAATTCAGTAGTTACGCCCTCAAGCACCATTTCTTTTAAAGTTTTATCTGATATTCCTTTTTTAAGAAGATGATCCGCGTTTTCCCACTTCTGCTTATCAAAAAACTCAAGTTCAAATCTGAAATTGTAAATTTTCGCTATACAATTGAATTTTTTAAACTTGCCATCGTACTATGTTTAGAACATCAGCTCTTGTTCTGCAAACTGGTAACTTTGAGAATTTAAAAAATATAACACTAGGCATTGCGGATGACCATCATCAGAGAACTTGTTTCAAGACGGATTACGACGATCAGTTCGAAGATGGACAATGAACATGTATAATTCCAGATTTCAATTTTGAAGCAGAGAGACTGCCATGAGCTCATCGATAAGCAGAACTGGTAAAACTCGGCAGCTCCCTCTTTCAAAAAGGGGACTTCCGATAAAACTTTGAAAGAAATTGCTTGGTGGCGTACCTACTGAGTAGTATGGTTTTCAAAACTTCACGTCATACTAAAGCAGCGAGACGATAGGTAAAATAAGAAAAAGAAGTGTCAGGTACTCAAAACCTCACATGTCATACTAATGCAGTGAGACGATAGGTAAAATAAGAAAAATAAATGTCAGGTACAGTTTGCTGCCTAACCAAAAGGGATTATATAAATGGATGATATAAATGGATTTATTCGAGTCAGATTAGAATCTAGAAATATTAAGCCACAATACCATCAAGCCACAATTTCAATCAAGACTGAAAATTATGAGAAGTAAAATAGTTCAACTCGCATGCCAAACTTATGTTTTATTGTAATCAATGTGGTTACAGTTTGAGGGCTCAAAACCCATTAAATTTTTTTTAGCAACGTCTTTTGTTTCAAAGGGTGACTGATGTGGGCTGTTGCAAGCCACATTATTTAAAAATTTTTATACTTAAAATTTGTTCTCTATCATAGGTAAATTTGACATTTTGAGCCTAAGTTATCTGCTAAGTGGAGAATTAAAAATTTTTTTAACTAGATAAGAAATGCTTTCACTACTTATTTTTTTTTCGTATCTATGTAAGAATTAATTAATATGAAAGCAAACTTTTACAAATCATAACTTCTAATATTTTTTTCTCTAAGTACGGAGCCACACGATGCTATTCAATTCTGACTATATTGGTCAAATTCAAGACTCAACGCATGTGTGGAACTTAAAAATACAGTTTATTATTAAAATGATTTTATGCAATGTGTAATCTACACAAAAAGCCTACTCTTAAGACGATAACATCAAATTTCTCAAATTTTGATATTTGATGAAATTATTATAACTTTTTCCAGTTTTTATGCATTAATGGTCAATTTCGAGGCGCGAGCGACACCTCAAGATATTTTTTGCGGTCGAAATCCTTTTGTTGAACCAAATATCTCTACAAAGGGCAACTTTTCCGGGCTATTAGCGTTTATCAGATTTTGATTTTTTTTAATCCACCCTAATGAGCATGGTCAGTACTTCAAAAGTAAGTAGTCCACCTCGAACAAGAGCGGGATTAAGTGAATCTGAATCCAGCTTTTGTTGTAAAAAACACTGCTTATTTTGTGGCGAGGAAGCGGATGAAGAGGCTGAAAAGAACAAAACGCAGAATTATCGCAGAAAAATTTATAAAGTTTCCACACTTACATTCAAAGAATCCCTTTTAAAATTAGCTAAAGATCGTTCTGAGGTGTGTCAAAAGTTGCTCTTGCACGTTTTAATTTTGAGTATGATTTAGTCGCTGCTTTATGAATTTTTCTTTTATTATTCTGTGTTTCTTCTTCTCAGCCTCCTCATCCGCTTTACAGCCCCAAAATAAGCGGTGTTTTTAAAAACAAAAGCTGGATCCAAATTCACTTAATCGCGCTACAGTACGAGGAGGACTTATTTTTGAAGTACTGGCCTTTTTATCCTCACGTTGCTGCAGAGATTGAATTTTTCCGGGTGTATGATTTTCAGCAATCCACGCGAATTGTAACGGACTTTTGACTTCTTAAATAATCAGCATTCTTATAACTTCTCACGAGACTTGCATCGATTAAAGTTTGCATTCCATAACTGCCCAGCACAACAGTTTCACATTCAGTCAAAAGTTTATTGCAAATAAAGCGAAATTGTTACATTTTTCTTAAATATTGATTAGCACAAACAACAGTAGACCTTGTGATAAATACGTTTATTCACTCGAACTGCACGTTTAACTCTAAAAGAAGCAGGTACGTCAGGGGTGCCCTCCCCCCCCAGGAGGGGTCATGGCCCAGACTGCGCCATCGAAATTTTTAGGGGGATTGTTTTGAGGAGTATTTTTCATTTGGGGGGAGGCATGCTTTTGGGGGGGGGGATTTCATCGAAAATGAGGGGGGTGCGCCTTTGCTCTTAGTGGGTTGGGCACCTCTGGGTACGTGAACGATGCCACACGGACTAGAATAGCCAGATGTTATTCAAGGCCACGCGAGTAGAGGGGATTCTGTAAATGACTGGCTGTGTTTTGAGAGTACGCAATATCTGGGAAGGATTGGTCTTGGAGAAAAAAATCATAAGGACCATTTTTATAGAGAATTTTGAGATCTACAACTTTGGTCTGCGGTACTTTTCGATAAAACTTACTGTTTTTGAGAAAAATCCAAAAAACCTAAAATTTTGACCTTTGACCCTGAATAACTTTTTTAGCGCACATGGGATCGATGGGGACTTTTGGCAACTTATTTGTAATAGTAAGCCCAAGGTCCCTACAAAAATTTAGCTTTCCCGGAATTTTTGTTATTTCAATTGTCTAAATTGACCGGACTATAACATTTTCTGCCTGACTAATGACCCAATTTTGTAAATAATAATTCGTACGCTTTTTCCATGACCTAAGTGTAGCACTGTGACATTTCCCTACATTAACCGCCATACCCCATTTATCTGTCCACTTTGTAATATGATCTAAATCCTCTTGAAGCTGTTTTACTTGTTTTTCATTTTTTACAATCCTCATAACTTTTACGTCATCAGCGAAACAATTCATGTTTCCAGGAGTTGACTAAGTCTTAACTCTAATATTCCGCGTTATTCTACTTGTTTCCTACTTAACCCCTCCCCCACCCCCCTTTTATAAGTCGTTGCCATATAAATTATAATTTTACTTTAAACATGTACCTAATCATGCTGTTAGAAGAATATATGTTAAATTTCTAAACAATTTACAAGCTTTGAATATATTGTGTGCTTTCAGTATATTTGCAAAATTCTTCCTTGTTATTCAGTTGCAAAAAATTTTTCTAGAACACCTTTTTATTCTTAATATTAATCTTTTTTTTTTTTTTTTGTTATCTCGTTCGAAAACGTATACCAATTTCTCAAACTAGTTCGCATTAACATAAGAAAGATCACATTTTTTGTTTTTGTATTATTCGAGGGAAAATTAAGAAGAGTTACGCAATTATTCTAAATAATTTGTTTTGATGTTCGAATGTTTTCGTATTTTGAATTTATGCACCAGTTGCATATTCCTTTGTGTTATTTAATTTGAAAATAAGTTATTTTAAATAATTCGTAGATATTCCTTATATTATGATTATCATTGACTTTTCATTGATCTCAAAAACCTTAGACATTTATTAATACAGACAAATTTATTAATACATACTGTGATATCACTTCTACCACAGAAGTATTAATATGAGTTCACTATGTTTTAATAAATATATTAAAATATTCGATGTTATAAAACATGTATGTTTCAAAATATCGATGTTCTTTGGCTAATGTATCGATAAACATCGATGTTTTCATCTTGAACATCAATGTTTGTTTTGTCATCGATTTCGCACCTCTAATTTGTAGCACTAAACATTGCTATTGCTGCCCGTCTTGACATTTTCGTTTTCTGAATCTTCTAAACAAGCTCAACCTATGGCTTGCGAAGCCGATCCATGTGGCCTGTTATTTTGTCCAATGTTACAAATCGAAAAGCACCATTAGTGATAATGACACAAATTTAGAGTCATATATTCAATAATTGGTATATATATATATATATATATATATATATATATATATATATATATATATATATATATATATATATATATATATATATATATATATATATATATATATATATATATATATATATATATATATATATAAAACATGTATTTAATAAATAATGATAACAACAATTATTGGGCAGTAATTTTCTTTCCTTTTTTTCATATTTTCCCGCGTTATTTAGAAAATAATGAAATGTTTTGACTTTTTATGTATGTTCTGGCCCGCGAGAATGTTTTTAAAATGAGATGCGGCCTTCGGGCAGAAAAAGGTTGGCCATCACTGTTCTAAACTCTTTTCTCTTTATCAACAAACATCTTTTTAGAAGGAAAAAAATCGTAAAATTGATTTGCATAGGCAATATCAATTACATGATTGAAGTTAATGTCCTCTGTTTTATTTTCTAAGTAAATGTGTATCTCTTTTTGTTTTTTCTCAACGGCTTCCGTCATTCAAATAATAACTCTAATTTCTGAAGGTATAGCGCAGTAGACTTTGCTTAAGAATTCTGGCTTTCATCCAAAATTTAGCTATCTCTGCTACAATGACTCTTGACGCTTTTCGCACTGAAATTTTCAAGTCAACCCAGAGTGATAAAAAGAAAATCTCAATGTCATACCGATTGAATTTAATTCACCACCAGACGGTTGAGTGATGTGATCACAACGAGTTTTGAAGATCATACCCAGGTAGCACAAACCATCGGATTTACGTTGGAGAAAGGTTGAAAATGCATCGCAATGGTTGGAAATATGTTTTGGTTAGATATTGTTTTTTTTCATACGCTCATTCGATCATTCAAAGCATCGGAGGATGGTTTAAAACCAACCTATATCCGACTAAACGCATTCCCAACTTATTTCTAACCTTCAAACCTGTTTCACATTTATGCCCATTCATTGCAAGCTCGTTGCTGATTTGCGCGTTCTGCGAAGCGTGCGTAAATGCGTCCCATAAGCCCCCCCCCCCCCCGCCTCTGCAGTCTTGTTGAGACCCAGGATTTGAAAAGGGTGAGGGAGGAGTGCGCATAGCCATTTTCTTTTCATTCCAGGGTCACATACACATTCACACGTGTCGTACTTGCTCACTGCGAATGTTCAATCCTCGCAAGTTCAAGTCTTCCAAAGTAAATCAATTCATTTTTCCAACTGTTTTTCTTTCTTTCAATAAATTTTCTCTTTTTTTAACGGGGGGGGGGGGACTCCCGATTTGGGGGGTCTCCGATGAATCGAAATTCTTAAAAATTTTTGCGCATTCGAACTGTTTTTTTTTTTTTTTTGATAGATGCTTTAACTAGTTTTCTAGAGAATTTTGTGAATGCTTTGAATTTGTTTCAGAATTTCGTGTCGTTCCTTTGCTTAGCCTTGAAGGTAATTTTAAACGCACAATATTTAAAAACAGTTTGCTAGTCATACAAATTACACGTGCAATTTACCATAGAAATAAAATTGTGTCTTTGAATGAACTTTTCTCGTTGATGGATAAAATACATTAAAATTCCTTCCATAATAATAAAATGAAAAAAAAAAAAAAATCAATGAACATGAACTTTTGAATGAAATGGGAGAGTATAATATAGTTCGGCAAAACAATAAAATAAGTACTTTTCATGATATTCAAGTTTAACCTACGTCATTTTAATTGTTATGAAGATTTACTAACTGAACGTGTATGCGTATGATTTTTTTTTTTTTTTTAATTTTTATTCTTATTTCAGGTCAAAGCAAAATTGAACCTTCAAACAAGCTAGGTTATTTTTCATGGCAGAATTTTAAAGTCAAAGATTTTATTCTGTCTTAAGAATAACCTTGCTGGTAATTAATATTTCCTGAAAAAGAAAAAAGAAACTAATGTATGCTTATGAAGATAATTTTCGAGTAATTATTCAGAAAAATAAAAGGTAAGAATTATAAATATCTTAATTTTTGTTCATATTTTATTGAAACGTTTGTAAATGATAGAGAAATGATAAATTGCATTTTTTTTTTTTTTTTTTTGGAGCATTTTTACTCTTTGAAACAATATATTAAAGTAATGAGTGAAAATAGTAAAAACTTTAAATGAAACAGGTTTGAGAACAATCAGAGGTAGCAATAAAGGTTATGATGTCACAAAGGGCAAAAAGTCACATAAATTATAGGTACTATACATGATGCAACTATTTATCTACTATATTTTAATTTATTTTAGCATATAAGAATTTTCATGCTTCAGCATATTTTTTTAATTTTTAGTATTTCTATTTCTACGCTTGTAAAATAATAATGATTTGATATATATTTGGTAAAGTATATTGATTTGATGAGGGGAAAATAATAAAAAATTCAAATGAAATAGGCTGGAAAGCAATCTGAGGTAGCACACTATTAAGGTTGCGCATATTAAATTTCAATAACATTGGGAAATAGTTACTTAAATGTTGATTTTTCATCAGAATAGCGTCGGAAAATAATCAGTCTAACGTTGCAGCTAACGTTGGAAAATTGTTGGATAAGCGTCGAAATTTATATTGGGATAATGTTAAGAAGTGTAGTTTAACTGTTGTAATTTACATTGGAATAACGTTTGGAATTGGTTGGTTCACCGTTGCATTTTACGTAGGAACAGCGCTGGAAAAATGTTGAGATAACGTTGGAAACCAATCGTTGGATAACCGTTTTCCGACGGTGCACTTTAACGTATGTTCTAACGTAAGAGGCCGACATAAGTCTAACGTAATAAGCTAACTTTGGCCGAATGTTCGTGTGCTAGCTGGGTATCCCCGACGTTTTCTAATGGTTTTAGGAAAAATATCTAGCTTGTTGTAATAAATCAAATTACAAAAGTGCACAATACACAAAAGTAAGATTAATTTATGGAGTTTTGGGTAAACATCCGAGTAGATATTAAGACGGTTAAAATTTAAATTGAGATTTAAAAAAATGTTAAAATATGCTATATTAGAGCACGAAATGAAAAAAATTAACTGAAAACATTGAAGTACTTAAAATTGAGACAGCCTTAAAAAAAAAAAAAAAAAAAAAAGGGAATGATTCCATTCCACGGATGAAATTCCAGGAATGATGAAAATACGCAAATGACTTCGCTTCTACTCCATCGGTCGGCTTCTACTCCCTCCACCGTTGTGCTGCACTTGTATAAATGCAGCACAATGGCGCAAGTAACGCTTCAAAATAAAACAAAATAGCATTTAAATAAAAAAAACAAAAGGCAAAACAAATCGCAGTATTTATATATTTCCTACTCACAACGGATTTCATTTAAATTTTCTAAACCATACCCAAACAAAACGCCCAAAAATATCATTTCCAGAAAAAACCCATAAGATGCAAAAAGACTTACTGACTGCAAAATAAGTAACTTAATAAAAACAAGATAACAAAAAAAAAAAAAGAACAAGATGTGAAAAAAATGTGTTGTCTGTAAAAATAAATGATACATAACTCAGTTTTCATAATTTCATTGGTCACGCCACAATGTTACACGTGAGTCGTAACGTATGTACCAATTACAAAAACAAATATAATGAGAAACGTCAAAGTGACTGCCGAAAATAATAAACAAAATTGCTCAAAGGGGGGGGGGACGAAGCATATCAATGTAAGCAAAGGGTCATATAATTTTTCAGGAGATCGCTTTAATTTACGAATAATATTGCATAGGGTACGATCCCGAATTTTATTCAGTAATCGTTTTAAGACCAACTACTTCTAAAAGAAAGGCTTTAAAAGTTTTACATCCGTAGTGTACTTACTTTTTAAAAATCGAATGACAAGTCAAAAGAAACAAACAAAAAAACCTTTTGGCAACATTTATTTAAATAAAATTAAGATAAATACTTAGCACTGTCAATAGCATATAGTCTTTACATTTATGCACAACTACTTAATGTTTTTACATTGATTGGTTCATGTCAAAACTACTCGCTATTAATTGCCTAGATTGACTTCATAATCACAAAACAAAAGTTACATTATAGTAGTCTTAATTTTATGAAAATATTTATTACACTGTATATCGATAAGGCGGAAATGGAAGCACATGATTTATAATATTGCTAAATACATTTCTTCATCCTATAATCCATTTGGAAACATCAACTCAACTTTATATGCTTTTGAACAGATTTTTCAAAGTCAGAAAGTTAAGTTGTAGATTAAAGATATTCAAACACAAATATCTACAAATTTTCAATCAGAAATAACAAAATGAAAAGGAATTTTGAATATGCACTTACATAAATTACATGAAAGCCCTTATTTTAAAACAATTTTTTGGTGCTCGGTTCAAGACACATCCAGCATAATCTACAAAATACCGAAAATAAGTGCAGCTACTTGCTGATATTCGATGTCGATTTCCATATCGGAGAATTAAGATACCCGTAATAATAGCAACCCTGTACAAAAAACATACTACAATGTATATCAATTCTTAAAACTAGATTTTTGATGTTTTGATCAACACATGATGTTTTGATCAACAATCAAGTTGCAATATCATTGAAATTGAAATGCTGATGGGAATAATAAATCACATATTAGCGGACTTTTTTTTGCATACCTTGCTAGACATTTACTAGACTTCATTGAAGCAAGTTTTTTTTTTACTGTTTTGTTGTATAATACAGGTAAAAGAAAAATAAAAGTTAGTTGATAAAAGTCCAAATATTCTCTAATTAATATAAAGAAGGATTTCCTAATATTTTTGCACTCACAGAATCCTTTTAGTTATGTAAAAAGCTCTAGAGGTCAGGTCTGTCGTTCATACTTTAGTTTGAAAATCTTCATTTTAACTGAATAATGATAAAAAGAAGAGAGACAAAGAGAACAATAACACAGTTAAGTAAACAAATAACTCTTAAATCAGGTGTGATAGTAGATTCAAGAAAATTTTTCTGAAGACAGTGTGAAACTATGAGAAAGCTCGCCCCCCCCCCCCTCTCCCTAAAAACTCTTCAAATATGCATTATTGTCATATATATACTACTCTAGTTGCGTAATGTTCATTTATTTCTTCGGAAAGGTTTATGTCACATTTAATTCATTTCTTCAGAAAATGTATATTACTTTTATCATTTTAATTGCAATTTTTAAAGGAACTATACAGTTCTTGCTCCCTCGTCAAAAACCGCTGTAGCAGCAAAAAGAAGGTAAACTTTTAAAGAAATCTTTTCAACTGCAGATTGAAAAGCAAAAAGTTAAGGTAAAATTCTTAATAGGATCGCTACCGGGAAGAAACATCGACAATGCATACAAAATCTCCTTGAAATCTTATCATTTAAAAATTCGAAAAAAGATTTGTAGCTTAGAAAACCTATTGCATAGTCTACTTACTTAATGAAATAGCCGACCACCATGTAAGCTCCCCCCCCCCCACACACACAACTATCATCAAATTTGCTATTAGAAGCAGAATCACGGGAAACCCCTTCACTTTCTCAAGTATACCTCCAAATTCTGAAAGTACACGGTGTTAAATTATTTAAATACTAATATACTAATTGTGTTAAGCAGAACGAGTATCGTTTAAGAAAGTTGTATTCGTATTTTCTCGCTTCCTCAGAAAAAATTGTTCTAAAAGGCAAAGTTATGTAAGATGGAGCATGGACATTTTGTCGCATCGAACGATCGCGAAGTGATGATATTGATCGCTAAAAACTTCATACAATAAATATTAAAGCATTAGACTAGAAAAAAAAAGGACATTTATTCAGAATAAAAATAGTGAGAGCGGGAAAGAGTTGGTTGTAAAACGGGAGTCCCCTGCCAAAAACTAGACAGATGGCAAGATTAAAAAGGAAGGGAAAAACAGAAAGGAAAATAAAAACAATCACGAAAGAGATGAAATTATGTAAAATAATTTTATTTGTTAAACTAGTCACTTTTGTTGAATGTATCACATAAGTTCTTGAATATAGCACAAAGAAACTTTTGTCCTTTTTTTGTTATAACTCGTGAAATTGATAATTCTTTAATGCTTCTAACAATCTAAATGTCTTGTGCTAGGGGGAAAACACGTTATTTTAAAAGAAATGCAAAAGTTGTTAATCAACATTTTAAAAGAATGGAAATAAAACATGATTAGCAAATTTAAAGAGGAACTGTACCATTTTCGCACTCGTGCATAAGAATGGTCCGCTTCTACGATCGTGATTTTTACGTGCAGATTGGTTTTCACTATTGCAATTTTTAAAAATTATTGCTTCTATTTCAGAACAATAACATTAAATTCTTCTTTTTGATTGCTCGTTGCCTTATTGCACTCTATATCTTGAAGTGAGATAGAAAATTCATGCGCTCAAATATTCGGAGAATTTGCGTATCTGGTATAAGTCGTTTCCTGAAAAAATCTGAGATTGTTCTGCAGCACGGACCGCAATTTTTGGTTTACTCTCGATTTAGGGCTTATTTCAATCTCAACATTGATTACATGTGGATTTTTCATGCATTCTTTATCCCATTATGGTTTTTTCCCTTATTTTTTCGATGATGGAACATTGGTCATCCAATGGCATAGTCGGTAACATTGAAGGCTTCTGTGTCAAGAGCTAAGGCTCAAATCCTGGCTAAGCATGGGTATTAACATTGAAGGCTTCTGCGTCAAGAGCTGAGGCTCAAATCCTGGCTAAGCATGGGTGTTATTAACTGATACAAAATTTTTCCTGATATTCTCTGGGTAGTTTAGATCTTATTCAAATCTGCAAGTATCCCAGTGATCCATAGGCAAACTTCGTGCTTAGCCTATTTAACCAAACTATGCACAAGGTGGTTGGTTGTTTCGGTTACTACCACAGCATGTTGGGACATTTCTAACCAAACCTCATAGCAGTAATTAAAAAAAAAAAAAAAAAAAAAAAAAAAAAAACAAGAAAATGTACATCAATTTTTGAATGCCCCCCCCCCCACCCCTCCTCTCTTTTAAACCCCTCTGAGCGGCATGCTGACTCAATGTTAAAACTTCATTGGCTAGCATCAGTACACTTAGGCTTGCCACCGAAACGGTTAATTAATATTGAAGGGGGGGGGGATGTAGTTTTTTATGCCTTCCCGCCCATACATAAAAATAATTGAATCTTCAATTTCATGTAAGAGGTTGCCCTTTTCTTTGCTGTTTCTTTTATTATTTTTTAACTAGTCTTATAGAATAATTGTGACTGTTTTGTATATTGTTGACAATTAAAAAAAAAAAACAGAATTAGATATGAAATATTGATATAATCAAGGCTCAATTTCTAATGAAAGAAGCGCAGGAACTTTATAGTCCCTAAAACTTATTTTAACGCATAAATATCCTTCGACCAAATTTTGAAAAATCACATAAAATTCAAAAGAAATACAGGAGTTGGGCTCCTTTGAGCTCCCATGTAAACTTTGCCACGAATCCATTAACAAGTTTATACTTATGTGAAAGCAACATAAAGTTGTAAAGGTTCATTTTTTAAAGGTTGCACATTTTTAGAAGCGTTCCTTAAATGACAGATTTGAAAACAATATCCTAAATAGCCTTCAAGAACTTTTTCCTTGATTGTGGGCTTCAAGATTGAGAGCCGAACCTGACAAAAAAGAAGCTTCTTCATAGGATGTTCTTAAGTTTACTCTTGATATATTTTTGAAGAGTGAAATATTCAAAATGTTTTCCATCGCACAACCTTTGTTCTCTAGTCAACACTATAATGCTACACAACCAAAAAAATAAAAATTTGGAGTTTGATCCAAATGCATGAAGAAAAGAAATAATTTTTAAATTACTTAACAATACTATTTTTTAAATACCAATTTTAAAACTCTGGGGTGCTCCCCCCAAGCACAAGGGCGTACCCCCTAAATATCCAGAAGACTCCCCCAGGAGCAAAACCCCTCCCTCACAAAAAGAGAAAAATACACTTCAATCCCCCCCCCCATAAAAATTTCAACGCCGCAGTTTGTGCCATGACCGTAATACTAGAGACCGTAATACTAGGTGGGTACTAGAGACATACTGAGTAGCACTTTGGCCAAGTACCGAGTACTCAGCCTTTCACTACTCGACCGAGTTACAGAGTACCGAGTTCCAATTATGTTTTAAGAAGAACCACAACACACACGTGACGAATTTTGAACTCATTGGAATAGTAGTACAGACCTCCATGTCCAAATAATAGTTTTTAAAACAAAATTCCAGCTGAAATTTAATTACGCATTATTGAAAAGCTTTTGTTTGTGTGTCAATAATTTTACAAATGAGTTATTTTTTAAACTAAAAATAAAAAATACATAAAAGGTAAGATTAATCAAGCTGGAATTAAAACAAATTATATCAATCTATACTTCTAGTCCGCTAAATGTAAATCATTTTTAAAAGCAAATGGAACAACGTTAAAAAAACAAATGTGCAGGAGCACTCCAGACATGTGTTTCTGCATTACAAGGAGCATCTTTTTCAGTGCATAAAATGTGAGCTAATGAATGTAAAAAAATCCAACTTTTGTCGGATGTCTTTTTTGACGGATGTCTTTAAATCTATAAGCTCACATTTTGTGCATTGAAAAAAGCATTCCTTGTAATGCCAAAACATGTGTCTGCAGTGTTCCTGCACATTTGGCTTTTAACATTGTTTTATTTTTAAGTAAAAGGTATTTTCTGTACTTACCTTTTTTGCCCCATTTTTAATAAATAAGTTTAACTTTGGGGCATTAAAATATAAGATTTACTTCATTGAAGCATAACAAACTTCATTGTTCTCAAAATTTGAATTTGTCTTTTAAATTTCAATTGTAAATGATTGCAGTATATTATATGTTTGTACTTTTTTATTAATTGTAATCTGCAATTTCTTGAACAATATCCAATTTTTTACAATTACTTGACATTGGCCGAGTACCTGATCAAAATTTGGCCGAGTACCGAGTAGTTACCGAGTACTCGGTACATCTCTAGTGGGCACCCCTGTAAAACTTCAACTTGTGCACTAAATCCTATAAATTTAGTTTGATTTTAATGTTGTGCAAATTATTTTCAGATAATGCTTTCTTCTAATATATTTATCTACACAACCTTCTTTTCTTTTTTTTTTTGCTATTGACTTAAATGAGGTCTAAAATATCTCTCTCCTCCTGTGAAAAAGGAAACAATGGGAAGAGAAAAATCTACATAATACTTTATAACTCCTTGCAAAATCTGCTATATCCTGGTCTGTATGATTCCCTGATGTAGCAGGTTTGAATTTACCAAAAATGCTTGGATGATCAAACAGAAAAGGATTCAAGTACTAATTTTAATCATAACACAAACTAGCAAATTTATCTGTTAATTCATTTTCTAGGGACTCAGAAATATGCCTTCATTGTCACTGCCTGGTAAAACTCTCACACAAATCCTTGATATGTTCTTTGCCTGCCCTGTGTGAGAAAGACTTATATTAACTCCAACAAATCAGCTTGAGTCTCAGAACTTGACATTGTCGGTGGTGTAGTAAGAGGGTTACAATCTCTTAAAGAAGCAAGTTGCTCAAGCACAAGGCGGCAAAATTTTAGAGGTGGCAAAGTTTAAACTTTTTTTAAAAAAATCTTTTAAACATTTACAGCTAACTGGTACAGTAAACTCTCGATTATCGGCGGTCGGATTATTTACAGGTCTTTTCACATTTTTTAAAAAACTGCGATGATTTACAACTAACTGAATTTTTTTCTTGTAAAAATTTAAGATATATACTAATATTATCGTCATTAAATGTTTTTTAAGCTTATGATTGTGTTAGTATTCATTTTGAGCTTTTTCATCTATTTTTTACATTTAATGTTATTGTTTTTAGCTATAATTCAAATGAATGTGTGAGTTCTATTCATATTTTTTAGCTATTATATACACTAGTATTGCTTCTTATCTATTATTCAAACTATCCACAGTTACCGTGCCACCCTATTTTGCAGACAATCGGGAGTTTAACTATATTTAAAATACAACTAAACCACCTACACAAATGAATTAATTTTCTGTATGTGGTAAGAGGATTATCTGTTGACAATTGTTCAAGTTTTCAATGAAACGTACATGTAAAACTACAGCATATCGTCGCCTCAGAGCAATAGTAGGATATCTTAGTGTTATTCCTGGGATCAGTTGTCTTACTGCTGCTCTGAGACGACAATATGTGAATGACAATTGGTTAAAAATCAAGTTGATGACCTTCGAAATTTCTGTGGATAACACGATGAATAAAGCAGCGGGGTGGGGCGGGGGGTGTCATTTGTTTAGACTACAAATTACCTTAAATATAAACCCACATGCATGTAAATGACCCCTTCCCTCAATAAAAATTCCCAAAAATTCTCTGCTATTCTGCTGGATGAAATTCTACACATGGCTTATGAAACACAGACAGATTTTAGAGTAATAAAGTATCTTATGAGCCATAAAATGAAAGATGATTTTTTTTAATACTTTTAGCATGCAACAAATGTTTTGACTCCTATTTAATACTGATTTAAAACTCAATTATTTAGAAATAAATTGAAACTTTTTATAAAATTTCTGCTTTTGGACTTTTGTCTCTTTTCAAAACAGCACAGTGATTCATTAATGAAAAAAGTCTCAATCAGCATTCATTTTGAAAACCTTCAAGAATGGAAAAGAAAACAAAATTTCTAATAGAAAAACATGACTAAATTCAATGATTAAAATTAAATCAATCTACTTTTACATTAGGTTTAAAAAAAATATTTTATGTGAGTTCTAACATATTACTACCATGCATGTCTATCATAGCAAATAATAAATCTTTCAAACATATGTTTAATAAAAATTGAGAAAACAATCACAAAAGGAAATTACGGTAGCTTTAAACTATAGTTATTTTTTAATTTATACTATGCTTTGAAGGGAAAATTTTTTTTTCACAAGTATAATAGATAATTAAGTTTTTTTGTTGAAAAACATAACAGTCCAACATTGATATTATTTCCTTCAATTACGTTTAAGAAGTACCAATTTTTAAATGCAAGATAAATTACACAATTACAGCAAAATTAAAACTACATAAGGCCGACAGCAATAATGTGACTAAAATGTTAAAATATTTTAATTGGGTATTCATATTGCAAAAAACGACAGTAAAAAGGGGAGAATCTTTAAAATATAACTGGATTAATTAGAAGCTAGAACTTTTGGAACACCAGGAAAAAAGCCAGCTGTGGAAGACTCATTTCCAAAGCAAGGAATTTTCTCTTGAAGTGGAAGCCTCATAAAACAGTCTAAGTTAGGTACAGTAAGTTTACTGTGCTGGGAAAGCATTTGAGCCCACAAACTAAAAGTTTGATTCGAATCACCCATATGTCTGCCGTTTCCAAAAAAAGAACCCCAGCAATTCGAGAGCAGAGTTTCCGACTCGACATGGGTCTCGGGAGTGCTGTCCATTCCCTCTGCCAGCATTTCCTCTACAATGGCAATGGTATCACACTGAGCTATTTCTGAAGCTGCATAAACATCTTCTATCAACGAATCACCAAAATATAAAACTTTAGGATTCTGTGATTTACTCTTCAAACTGCAAGCCTTCTGGAGATCTTTCCAGTTACCTTGAGAGTAAATTAAATGGCTCTTCATATCTTCAGGTTTTATTCCACTGACCTCTGCATTCTCTTCAATAATGCAAAATGGCTTGTCTTTCCAAAAAAATCCAGGTTTACGTGCAAATGTCACAATAATGTCGAAATAATTTTTCCAATCTTCTCCGAGAGCGTACTCCGCAAGAAAGGAAGCCGAATCATAATTGGAGCTGGTGAGAAGAAATGATACTTTATCCTTACATACATTCTTAAGCCAGGCCTTCAAATCATCACTGCAATGCTGTAAGTATCTATCTGGATTGTGCTTCAGATCAGGAAAAAACTTGCCGCTGTTGTTCTTGAAATTATTTCTTTCATACATATAAAATAAACCATCCAGATAGTGATCCCAGAAAGAGTATTCATCCAAAGGTTTCCCATGTTGTTCATCCAAAATATCAACTATTTTTGCACAGACTATTGCTCCAGCAGTAACAAAGTAATCCTTGAACACATAAAAAGGCTCATCCAATGCAGTATTGGCAACCATCCGATGTGGTATGCCTTTGGAATCCTCCCATATTCTTTTAGGCCCATATATGCTACAGATTTCTTCAGTGGAGAGCATTTGAGTTCCGTGACTTGCTTTCACAATTTTATAATTATTGTCCAATTTTAAAAAATTTCCTTTACGTTTATCAAGGATTATCCCTTTCTGAGCAAATGACATTTCTTTATCAGTGGCATGAGCAAGGCTCTTGGGATACTCATATTTTTCAACCAAATATGAAGATAGAGTTTCATAAATTAAATTGATTAGAGGTTTTAAATTATACCTGCACAAAGTATGATCTAAATCAAAACCTATGCAGTCATAGTTTTCCAGGCAAAATTCTTGTGGACACATCCTTTGAGCATATGTTAGTTTTGTTGAATTAGACCTGAAAATAAAATGTTATTACTTTATTAAATTTAAAGGCTAACTTCATGAAGATATTAATATCATAGAAAATATTAACTTTATAACAACTCTGAAAATTTTCTTATTAATTATTACCCCTGTAGTCAGGGCTTTATTTGGAGCTGAGCTCTTGTATTCCTTTTCAATTTTAAGTGGATTTTTATTTTACATATTAGATGGAATTCAGGTCTCTTTATGCACTAAAATGTGATCTAAAGACTAATGTTGTGCTAAGCGCAAAAATCGTATCTGTAGCTTTGTTCAAAAGGAGAAATGACCACTTAAAGTTTTGCGCTTCCATGCATTTGATTCAGATGCCACTTTTTCAATATATATATATATATATATATATATATATTCCATTGGCAAACGAACCTAAAATGTTGTATTTAGGTGAAATATGTGACAAAGAACCATCTGGTGACCGTAGCTCAATTTTGACAAAAAGTGCAAATACAACTTTTGTGCTTAGCAAGACAGAAAGGGGGGGGGGGGAGGGAGGTTCCTGCATTTCTTTGTTAGAATTTGAGTCTGCCTGTAATAAATTGAAACTGAAACTCTGCTACAGACATTAAAAAAAAGTACAATTACAAAGACACAGCTGTACATATATTATGATAACTAGCAGTACCCGCAAGGCGATGCCCATGCTAAGAATTTAAAGAAAGTCTGTTGAAAAAAAAAATACGCCCCTCTCCCTCCTACTCTTTTGATGTGAAATGATCATTTTTCTTCAACTAAAATGCATACACACCTTTTCAAAAAAAAAAAAAAAAAACATTAATATCTCTTTGGAATTTAAAACTATTTGCCAAAACACATAAAATGATTAACAGTAGCTTTAAAACTCAAAATAATTCTTCAACTATATAGTTCATTGCGTAACGCTCCAAGCAACCACGCTACCATTACCTTTCCCTTTCATGAGAGAAGCAGTTTTTTCTGCAGTTTAAAATGTTCCGCCAAATAAACAATACTATAATAAAAATGTTATAAAGAACAATCACAATTGAATAATATGACAAATCAAATTATTTACTTAAATAGTAACTATCTTCAACTATAAGAACAAAAACAAATGTTGAAGAAATAAGGAAAACAAAACCCTATAGAAAAATCCCACAAAATCAAATTATGTACCTGAATATCGAAAAAAAAAAAAAAAACACATTCAAATTTCTTTTTTGGGATATCATATTCAGCCTGCGCCACAAAATACCTAACTTTTCTAGTAGCTTACAGTTTTGGAAGAATTTCCCACGATTTCGATTGACTAATTAAGTTTGAGCATAGCCATTATTCTTCTCCAGAAGAAATAAATTATAAAACATGGAGTTATTTTAATTACTTATCAAATTATTTAAATACTACTTATTTATTTAGCTATTAGCAACCGAAACATTTACAAAACTCCTAACTGATCTTTTCAATTTTTCTCTTTTATTTGGTGATTGAAATAAGGCTATAATGCTCTGACTAATTATAAAGCATTTTTATTTTAAGAAACAAAAACATTTTAATATTACTAACCGCCTTCAGCAAGTAGTTTTTTCGCTTTTTATGCCATTCACCTTCTTACTCCAAGAATGCATCCTTCGCTGGCTGCTCAAATAATTTTGATGGCAGTATAAAAATAATTTCAATCAACATCTATATCTCTGGAGACATTTATCAGCATATTTAAATCTATCTACCAACTGTCTGTCTATCTCTATAGGGTAAAAGTGGGAAAGACGCCATACTTTTTGTACAAATTAAATAAAAAATTAAAGATGCAATATAACTGAACCCTTTGTTTTATTTCGAAGTTACACTATTATTAGGTATTAAAATTATTATTAACGAGCTTTAGACTTAAATAAAAAAGAAATAACAAATAAAATTGTAGATTGACAACAGGCCATCTCTCCCATAACGTGTGGGAGAGACGCCTTATATAGTGTGGGGGAAATGCCATCTATGTTATTATTTATTGTTTTTGATCTTTTTGCGGATTATTTCCATACCAGAATTATTACAGTACATTGTACATGACTCATGCAGCCATTTTTAGCATAAGGAACATTCAATCCAGTCAGTTTTTTTTTCTTTCTTTTCTTTTTTAATAGTAATTTTTCCAACATTCCGTGCACACACAAGCAACGTATTTTCGCTTCACTGTCGAGCTAGGTAGTTTAGGGATTAGATAAGACTTCTCAAGAATATTTATAGGCGTTTCTTTACTAAGTGAACGTTTGTCTGAAAGTTGATGTGGAAACAGAGCTGGACAGGCAGTACTTTCAGGAGGAATTTCAAAAGTAGCTACTTGAATTAAACCAGAAATAGCAAGGACATGATCAGAAAAGCATTAGGATTGAGTGGTATTATTCCACAAGCTTTAAAACCTGATGTAGCATTTCCCACGGCGTTCCATAAAGTTATAATTCTTCATTTTTCGATAGTTCTCCTTTTTTTACTTTTTCATCTGCCAGAATTAAGGTCTCTTCACTCCACTGCCCCCTGATTACCGTATGCTTCCTTGCTAATTTTCTCGGCATTCAAAAAACAAAAACATTTCTAAACAAAACATCTCTTTATTTACAGTTTTGAAAAGTTTGGCATCTCTTCTCATAATGTGGGAGAGATGCCACATAAGTATGAAGTACCTAAGTATTAACATATATATTGCAAAATGTAGTTGAAAAAAGTTAATAGCAAGCTAAATCAATCGTTAAAACTTTTACGGTGTCTTTGTTTTACATGTAACAATCATTGAAACCAAAGCGACTCAAAATTTTCTTGTTGAACTTATGATCCCCAAAAGAAGTAATTATTGTACTCAGATTGCACAGTCAAAAGATTTTTGACTGTGCACCCTTATGACAAAAATAATAATGATAAACTTTAAAACTGTACCTACCAATTTTATACATTATTTATTATCATTAGCGCAACTAGAATTACATTCTTTAGTTTTTTTTTTTTTTTTAATTTCTTTAACACATCAGTCTTTGCCTAAAGAAAAACTTTGAGTTAACACTTTAGCGGCTGAAATAATATGCAACTTGCTCAATTACTTAGTAGAAATTTGCCAAGATTGATTCTTGCAATAAAACTCAATGATCTGGTTCTAATCTTAATTTATTTCAGTATTGTGCTTGAATTATTGCCTTTGAAGGAAATGCTAGTTCCCTCAAAGCACCTGAATCCAAATGACATGATTTCAAAGTCAAGTAGCCCTTAGAAATTTCTGTTTATCCCACTTCAGACAGCTGTTTCTGAAGATTTAAGTAGATTTCACCTTTTTTTAAATCATGGTTCTAAACTTACATGTTGACAAAATGACTGAATTTTCCTAATTAATAAATAACATGTTGTTCAGAAGAAAATTAGAAAATGCTGTTTTGAGATTGAGTTTTTAGAAGTGCAAATATATATTACTAGTGCTACCCACGCGGCTTTGCCCGTAGTAGAAAATTAAAAGGTCATTTGGTTCGCTTGTATATTTACAAATAATGGATGATGAATTTCTCGCCCATTTGCTATGTTCATTTTCTCGCCAATGTTACTGTTCCACGTTATGATAACTTCGTAATTTTCGCTTCCACTTTACGATAATTTGCTGAGTAAAATGTTCTTAAAATTTGAATAGAAGTATTTTCGAATGAAACAAAACAAACTCGAATTTTTGAAAAATCGCTTCGAGGTGCACACCCTTATGCTATAAACTTTGTGCCAAATTTCATGACAATTGGCCGAACAGTATAGGCGCTATGCGCGTCACGGAGATCCAGACATCCAGACAGAGATCCAAATATCCAGGCAGAATTTCAGCTTTATTATTAGTAATGATATTGCTAGTAATTATCACTTTACTCAAAATTTGTAACTCTAAAGGTAAAGTGATAATACGCTAGATTAAAAATTGTATAATATCGTAACGAAATTCTTTTCTCTCGCCCATTCTGAGAGAACTAGTAGCAAAGGCATTTTCTTTAGTCACCTGTTCGACCTGATTACTGCAGTTGATCGAACCATGCATACATTTTTACATATTATGTGTGTTTATGTAGTTTTATGTTCTTGTAGAATTATAACCTCCTCTATCACTCTTTGTGGGGCGCTACTGTTTGGGCAACAGTTGTGTGGTGGGGCGCAGTATATTTTCACATGCTCGTTAAAGCTCTAGGCAGATTTGTTTAGCTGCTTTCCAAACTCTGATTTGCGAAGTGTTACTTTTAAATTTCTAAAACTGGAAAGAAATAAGTACATTTCGGTTGAGAATAAAAATAATGAAAAAAAAGGTTAATAGATGGCGAAATATTGTAAGTAGTAATTGCACACCCGTGTTTCGAGGTTCCTTGTAATGTTGTTTTGTATCAATTTTATGATACTTCGTACATAAATTTATAAACCCTAGAATAGCATTCGTTTTTAAAGAGTGGTATGAAAAAGTGAGAGTTAAAAGTGCAGGAAATTGAAACGAAATCGTAGAGCAGATTCGTCTTTTCTTATTTTTTTGAGGAAGTCAAGCAACCTCAAGTCATTAGCAGATCCCCATTCAATGCAATTGTCGCTAGCACTTGCTAAATAGCTATCGGCAAGAAGAAAGAATCTTCTTCAGGGAGGTCTCACAGTAGGGGTCTTCTTCTACCCATCACCCCTGCATTCCCACAACTCGGCCGGGTACGGCCGGTCTCGGATCTAACCTACAAAGCCGTATAGGGCCGGCCTCGGTCTTAAGGAGTTAAGTTATCTTTTGACTTAAAATATAATGTTTTCAAGTTAAAAGAAATTTCTTCACATTTTGCAATATGCTCAAATGATTACAGATAAAACTAAAAATATATCTTTACTAATATTCTCTTAGTTTGAGAAAATTATTTTCTTTATAAAACTCTTGAATTCAATGCAGCTTTCAATCTTCAACTTGTATGTATTAGATATCAATGAAAAAAAAAAAAAAAGAAAAAAGAAAAACATGCATTATAGGAAAGAAATTGAATTTTCTAAAAAAAAAAAAACTCATAAAAACCTAAGTTTTCTGTAACTGATGATTCCTTCATGCTGCCACTAAGAGATGGGAAGAGTTGGGGCCAAAAAATGGAAGGGGGGAAGGACATGCGTGTTTTATGTGTGCACATGTATGTAATTATTGTAACAAAATTTTTATTTCAAAAAAATATATATATATAACTTCCTGTTTAAAATCTCAAAAAAAAAAAAAAAAAAAAAAAATTAAAATCACGTTTTACTCAAAAACTTGCCAAATGAAGATTTGACTAATTTTTGGAGTTTGAACTGGTAGTTAGAAAATGGACAGACTTTTCTGATAGTAAAGCTTTTACACATATTTTAATGGTTTCTCCCCCGGAAATGTTTCGAATTTGTAGTCTTAAAAAAGCATTTCCAAGATAATTTTGGGAAGAGAAGAGGTTTGGGGGCTCTTCCATTTTTCAAAATTAAAACTTTGAAATGCAATTGTCTATCTATAATAACAATGTTCAGGAGAAGGAGATTCGGAGGCTAACCCCCTAATTTTTTTTTCCGAAAATGTAACTCTAAAAACTCAATTCAGTATCCCCCCTCCCCGTACATTTCTTGCTCCCTTAATGAATAAGTAAATGATAAGGCAGTAGAAAGACAGAAATATCGCTGGATTCAAACGTTTTCAACAACACAACATCAAAACTAGGGGTAAATGTAGGAATTTGCTTTGCAATGATTTATGATTATTTTTTATTATGTATATTTTTTATGTGTTACGTATACCTTATGGTAAATAATTCAAACATTAAAATCCGAACACACAAACAGTAATTTTGAAGAAAAGCATTTTGAACCTAATAATAAAAAGTCATATTAGAGGGGCGCCGAGAGCCCCTCATTCATCAAAGGTCAGGGCATTGACATGCGCTCCTTAGTGTCAACCATTGAGAAGAGACAAAATGGAGGGAGTGAAAACTTTCATTTGTGTAGGAAAGATCCCAAATCACTTGATAGATTTTAATGCAAAGCATTGGAAAAAATCAGGTTTCTTTCTCACAGCTCTTGCAAAATGTTTCAACCATTTGTCGTTGAGTCAAATGACTCGGGGCCTTCGCCTCAGCTTTTGCTAAGCCAATGATTGGACTTTCTCCTCCATTTACTAATTCCTGCCCTAAGGTGTCAACCCCCAATCCAGAAACGTTTCTCCTTACTTTTCCCGAATCTCCCCCCCCCCCCAGTGGCGGATCCAGAGGCCTGTTTTGGGGGGGGGGCGATTTTATCCATGGGCGATTGGTCCACAAAAAATTTGGGGGGGGGGGGGGGGGGGGTCAGAGAAGTCACGGGAGGGGGGATGTGGGCAGCGCCCTTATTTATTTATTTATTATTTTATTTTAAATTTTATAAAATTGGGCTATGGTATTTTTGTTGTTGGTTAAATGATCGTCTCAAAAAAAAAAAAAAAAAAAAAAAAACCTAGGGACACGACCTGAAATCTCGAGACAAATATCAACAGTAGACTTCCTTCTTTCGATTCAAAGCTCCAATTTAATCTTCATCAAAAAACGTGACAAACATTTAAAGTACCCTTATTAAGTCAATTCTTCTTTCTTTAAACACGTGAATCGATCAGCACCAGCATTTTCCAGTCGATCTATAACTTTGAAGTTAGAAAAACGGAGGGGCAGTGCCCCTTTGTTTTTGAAAAGGAGGGGCAGTTGCCCCCACGAGCCGCCTATGATTCCATCCCATCCGTTCTCATATGCGCTCAAAAGTATCGGACGCACAAAAGCTATTTCGTTGCGATGATCATTCATGAGCTTTTAAATTGAGTCTTACAAATAAAGGAAATACATTCCCTTATATCGCCATTTTTTATATATTTTCTCTCATCCTATTACGGAATGAAAAAAAATACCATTCTAATGTAACGTGGGATTTTCAGAGATCGATATGACATGGATTTATGAGGCATTTCTATGAATCTCCTCGGTAATACATTTTTGAATAAAAATAATGTCTAATGATTGCAGAAAAAATGAAAACAAGCAACTACCAAAGTTCACTATAACTACAAATAGCGGCAGTAAAAAACGCGAAGCAAAAGTTTAAATAAAGATATATCGAAATAAATCTTGTAACAAAAATTGCTTTTATGATAGAACCAGAAGCAAATAAAGCGGTTAATTTTCGTTATACAAAACATAATTTTCCACTATTTAACCAGTATTAAAATAAATTTAGGATCAAAATAAAACGTTTTAAGTGTAGTTTACTTTTGTTTGAATAAGATTTTACTAGGAAATGCGAAATACAAGAGACAGAAAAGATCTTTTAACAATTTAAAAAAAAAATTGATCTGTTAAAAAACCATATTCTGTTACAGCATTGTTAAATTACACTTAATCAGTGGCGTAGCAAACTTGGATGTCAACCGGGGTGGTAATCTGGGATATCACCCCTCACCCCTCCCCATCAACCGAAGGCGAAAAAAAACCTTATTCAATGTTCGATGAAAGAAACGAAGTTCATACAATATTCATAAACAAAACGAAATTGTGCCCCCCCCCCCCCCCGAGAGGGATATCATCCGAAATAAACGTTTCCCTCGTATTGATACCAATGCATTTGTTAGATTATAAAACACATGCGAATTTCTGTTGGTATTTACATTTTTCCGGAACTCTTACATGCGTTTTGGGTGTCTCCGCCCCCCCCCCCCCCGCCCCACTCCATATGAGTACCAGTCGCCTCAAATGCCCTTTTAGTGAGACCAATATGTTTGATAGAAAAAAAAAATATTTTTTTTTCATGTTGGAAATAAAATTCAGAATTGAAACATCGAAATTTCTCATATTCATTTTAGTGTCACACTCTAGGGGGTGTCACCCGGCTTAGCCCCGCCCTGCAAAATAATTTTTAATATAAATTGAAATGTTGGGGAATTTTTTTTAGAATTGAAGCATTTAAATTTTCCAAAAAAAGTTGAAGATCAATTTCGGGTGCCACCTGGGGCAAACCCATCCGCGCCACCGTAGCAATGCTACTGACTTCATCAACTCACATTTATATATAAAATAATTAAATTTATCAAATAGATAAAGGAGAAAAAAAAAACCTGTATTTTCATATCAATCAACTAAAAAACCGCAAATTAAGGGAATATGTAATCCCCCCCCCCCCCTGGAGCAAAAATAAAACTTATGTATGGCACCAGTTATAAATATGCAGGAATGATTACACCTTCGAACGATATAAAGCAAACGCTGAGAAGGAAATACGCTTTCAATTTTTAACATTTATCATTTAAATTTTGAGCATAAATGAAAAAAATTTAATGTATAAATTTTGAATTTGAAAAAAAATTAGATTATTCTTCAGAAAGTGTTCAAACAAAAACGATTTATTTTGGTATGCAACCTAATAGTAAAAAAAAAAAAAAAACCCACAAAGTCTGTTGGTAGGGGCGATCGCCCCAATCGTCCCCTCTGTGGATCCGCCACTGCCCCCCCCCCCCCGCCATGACCTATGGCTGGATCCTTGAAATCTTGCCCTATTGCATTTCTCTTTCAGCAGGGCCAGGCCAAAGGCGCATTTGTGGCCCTAGTTTTGTTGAAATAGTAAGTTGCATTTACATTGCAAAAGTAAAACCAAGTGGATAATTCTCGATTGTCCATTTTTCGTTCAGGAAGGACCAGAAACAAAACCACTGAAAGCTTAATCATGTCCAAACTAGGTCAAATTATTGACACTCCTCCCCCTCTCTCTCTTCACACGCAGCCTTTACTCTAATGGCCGCACAGCACGAGGTTGATAGGGGATAATAACACCCATTAAACAAAATGCATAAAACTTAACATTTTCAGACACAGATATATATTTTATATATTTGTGTGTACGAAGATATGTGTTTTTAGGTAGAGGTTACTTAGCACTAAAAACCTACCGACCGCCCTGAAAGGTTTTTCGGCACACCATATGCTCAAAAGCATTTTCCTTTGAATGGCCTTTCCCCAAGCTATCCGGATGTCTTTGGAAATGTGCCCCGAAATTTCACCCCTGCTCTGATCTCTTTCGGCGGCCGTCGTGGAAGGACTGGCCATTTTGGCATTTGCCTGATTGCCCACATGGCCAGTCCGCCTCTGCATACAATTATCTTTAAAATAAGCTATCACATAGCTCTGTAGCTCCCACATGACTTGAGGTATAACATTTTAAAATCTGGTGACAAGTAAAAGAGGGTTTTTTTTAATCAACTATATATATATATATATATATATATATATATATATATATATATATATATATATATATATATATATATATATATATATATATATATAAATTTAAGGTGTCAAAGAGCAAGATTTCTGCAAATATCATGAAAATCTGAGATGATAAAGCTGCCAAAACCTTTTTTTTGGTTGATTTGGTATGGAATGACCCAAAAGTTACCTGCAATATGGAGATGAAGATAATTTTTCATTTTGCACGAGTAACGTACCTGCCAGTACGAAACCTTTCTGCACTAGGGCAAAAACAAAGTCTAAATTTTTTTTTTACCCTCCGCTCTCGTGGACAGTGTATATTTGAGTTATGGTGGCCTGATCGGCAAGATTCAACATCTTAGGACTCTGTGACCTTTAGGGTTCTATGTTTAATACCAGACGATTGAAGATCTTCCTTCTTTGCTAATGAGGATTGGGGCGCATTTCATACGTTTGAGGTCACAAAATTTGCCAAGTTCTCAATTCAAATAAATAACTCTGAGGGTGCTGGGTCCTGGTTTGGATCAAAAGACAGAGTTTTTTTCAGGACCACATTCATTTGGCTAAAAAACCAGATGTAGTGGTAGGTATAGGGATCTCTGGAAGGTATCACAGTGTATATTCAATTTTTGATTTTGTTTGTTATTAAGATATTCATTTCATTTGCTATTTAATAACAATGAAAAAAATAATGCAAAAATTGATCACTTACTTAAAAGGAATAATTTTAACTTAAAGATCATTTGTAATTATCAAAACTGTTTGCTGAGATAAGCTGCTAATTAAAGAAATCTATAAAAATAAGCAAACTAACTGGTTGAGACAGGCAGCTATAATTACAGAAATATTTATAAATAATTTAAGCAAGATGATTGTCAATGATAATTCTTTTCTTACATATAGACATATTAGTACAATCAATAAAACCAATTATTCATCAATAGTAATCATTTACTTAAAAAAAATCTTTTTAGTCGACATGTTTTCTAGCTACTCCCGACTCTCCCCTTTTTCAATACAAAAAAAAAAGTTTCCACTAAATAAACAGGTCCTTTCCTTTTTCTTCTATACCTTTATAGGCTTTCCATTGCTAAAGAAAAGGCAAGCGAGGGTGGGGGACTTAATTTGTTGACAGTTATATGAATTCTTTGAATATGGTACAAAGAAATTTTAATTCTATGCATTTTTTTCCTTCAACTTATTCCTTTAAAATTGGCCATTTTTGGTTAAATTTGTAAACTTGAAAGTAATATCGTGCCAAAATTTGGGATAACTTCAGGAACTGATTTCTGTAGAGATAAGTGAAAAACTAGTAACCATAATATACCCAAAAGCCAACGATGCCCAGTCAGTGATTTTTTTCTGCAAATTTCTCAAGATGATTACAAGCGGCTAATAAGTGAAAATGTAAAATAATGTTAATGCCAAAATAATATAAGTTCAAATCGGAATTTGTTTAATTAATAAGAACTAGATGTATTGTAGAGCCAGGATAACATGCATTAAGTTATGGTGTTAGAATAGCAATACATATTTGTAAGTTTATAAAATTATTTCATTAATAAACGTGTTTCCAAGTTCATTAATAATCCAAATATTGTTACCTTTGAGAAACTTTTGTCCAAAGCTGAACAGTCAGTCTGAAAGATTTAAAAAGAGCCATAGAGCATATCTGAAGTTTTATTTGAATATTCAACTAGAGATATTTTAAATTCCTCATTATGTTCAACATCGAAAACTTATTTCATCTTCGCGATTTGCGTATTCATCATTTTAAGCAAGCAGTAGCAGTAAATACTTTTAAAACATTGCATTTCATTAGACTCGTGAGCGTAAGAGAATGAAAGAGTTTTAGAGCGAAAGTTTCTTCTCCACAGTAAAGCTTGCTTCTTTGCTGTGCATGTCAATACTACTCCACTTAATTGAATAACTCAACAGTGATGCTCCCATGGTTGCTCCTTTCCTTTTTCTTTAAGATATTTTTACGTTGTTATTTATGTACACATTTGGTGACAGTTTCGTATGATGACGAAATTAACTCATCGTCGTCTGTTATTTGGTTATATTTTTATTTAGTTAAAATTTGTGACTAGTTTTTGTATTTTTCATTTAAGAAAAAGCAGAACATCGGCGGCTAATCATTTTCTGCTGCATACATGTTCAGTCTTTTTTGAGCAACTTTGTCCACATCACGAAACTTCCTGTAAATAATTAAATGACATACATCTTTTGTTTTGAACTGAAATGGCAAAAGAATCAAGTAATTGGGAAGGTAAAATCTTTATTTGATTGATATTGCAATCGAAAAAAGATTAGCTTCTTTGCACGAATTTCCTTTTTGTTCCTACAAGTCCTAAATGATGGCCTTCAAATCATAAATATAAACAAGGGTGTTTGTAATCATGAGTCATTACTTAATTTCGCTGCCTGTTTTTTGTGTGCATGTAAAAGTTATTACCGTTCAATGTTAAAATTCAAACAATAAAAGTATAATTTTTTTTCTAGTTTTTTACCTTGTCATCATTGTGCAGAAGTTTATGAAGAGTTGGTTAAGAAGTAACAAAAATTCACTGAAATAAAAAGTGCAAAAAAATACACAAAATTGAAATTAAACCATGTAATAAAAAAACAAATTGAGAGGTTTTTTTTTTTCAATTTTATATTCAAGTAAGAATATCAAAGCTGTCACTTGACAATTGTTCATGCCAACTTCAATAGCTTCTTTATTAATGCTATTTATTCTGTTCCCTTGTTTTCCCATTCTTTGTGTGTTATTATTGAGCTTTCCATTAGAATGCTTTCTCGGGGAAGGCAACCTGGTGTTCTGCTGCTAGGATGGCAGATTTTAGGGGCAGCAAATTTTGTTATATCAAACTTTTTAAAAATGTACTGTCTGATTCAGTCTTTTAGTGTGGTCAAATGCACTGCTTTAATGTTAAAAAGAATTGTTTTAGGGTTTTTTTTTTTTTTTGGTGCTGTTATTAGTGTTTGAAAATGCAAATCAGAGGTTGAGATTTAACTAGAATTTAATTTTTTTTCTTTTGCATGACCTTGAAGGAAAATAAATATGCGCTTTTAAAAAAAAATATTCCATTGCATCATTAACTTCACCTCAAAATGTCAAGCATAAAACGCGACCTTGATTTTTGCAGTTATAGATCGTGCCTTGTGATCTATATCTTAAATTTTAAAGTTATGACCAAACTATGATACTTGGAATATTTGCTGCTCCTTTACAGATTTTATATGGCCTGTCATGGATTTTAAGTTTGTATCTAGTTTTTTTTTTTTTTTTTTTAATTTTAATTTCAGGAGCTAAAGAAAATAAGTGAGTTGAAGGTGAGTGTGTGCACATAATTCTCCGAAAATATCATTGCAAAGTTTACTGAATTAATATGAACATTCAGAATTGGGAGTCATCTTTATGTTTTTTTTTTTTCTTTTTCTGGTGAACATGGGAATTATAACATAAGGACAATAGGTTTTTTACTTTTAAAATTTCCAAAAGTGTCATGTGTTTAAAAAACTTTGTCAAAATGTTTTTTTTTTTTTATTTCTGCCCTAATTTTAGTACTAAGGAAAAATATGTATGATATGTGTTTTCAAGCTATGATTTTTGTTTCATAGTAGAAGGCGGCAACTGGTAATGTGGCCCATGTTCAACATTATGAAACGGAAAATATTTTCTGAAGTCTTCCAAAACAATTAATCATCTTCATTTGGTATTATGAATTCTTGTAAAATTTTATGTCAAATAGTCATAAACTGGTTTTAAAAGGCAGGTACAAAGTTTGTTTCAATAAAATAAGCATGTAGGAATGATTACCACAATTTTTGGTTTGAAATTGTCTTTTATTTTTTCCTTTCTATCTAGATAAAAATTAAATTCTATAGTTGAATTTTTTTTATAACCATGCGAAATTCATCTTAAACTGAGGTGTGGCCCATGGGTAAAAAAAAGTTTGAGCACCACTGCTACTCTAGACTAATAATTATGAATTACAGCTGCCATCTACTAGAGTCATAATAGTAGACTGTTGCTCTTTTGGTAGCCATTTACAGATAATTATACACACAGCGCAAAAGGCCAGTTCACTCACTCTCTGTTAGTGATATTAACAAGTTAAAACGAGAAAAAAATATTTTGATGCTTAAAAAATAAACACAAAATTAATGGAGTTATTTTAAATATGATACAAACATACAAGAAATGAGAAGGATTTTACAATTTTTGAAACATGTAAGTTGTAATTAAGTAAAAGAAAATGTAAGAATTTTTACAGGTCTCAGTTCAGTTTTTTCTGTAGTAAGAAATTTCCTGTTGTCTGGCCCCTCCCCCTTTTTTTTTGAAAAAGAGACCACCACCATATATTAATAGTATTAGTAAAAATCTTCTTTTTTTCACACCATCTCCAATGCTTGTCACTATTAATTGTGCTATAGCTTCATGGATGTCCAACGATATCCTTCATATCACTTTATTCCCTTGATATATGTTGCAATGATTCACTCTTCAACTCTAGCATTTTCCTCAATTCCCAAGCTCTCTGTTAAGCTTATTGAAATTGGAACAAATGAGGGATTTCAACTCTTACCAATCTAGATCTACATTACAAGATCTCAGTTCAATTTTTTTTATAAATGTCTTGGATATGAGAGTTCCCATACTGAGCTACTTTCTCTGATCCTGATGGAGGGAATACTACATCCATTTAATCCCTCTTTTGTCTGCATGTGATTGACCATGTTTTTAGTATTTAGTTTATGTTCTTTGTAATTTAATAACAAAAGGATTTTCAATAAAATATTCTTTCTTATTTCAGAATTAAGGAGACAAGCTCGACAATTGGAAAATGAAATAGATCTAAAACTGGTGTCTTTTAGTAAGCTGGGTACTAGCTATGGAAGTCAAGATTATCGAAATGAAAAGTAAGCATACAGAAGACTTATACAGTAGAACTGTTTATCCGACTCTTGTTCATCAGGATCAAATTTGTTGACATTTATTTAAACTTTATATTTACATAAATAATAATTTAAGATTACGATAGCAAGAACCTAACTATAAGTACACTAAACATTTGCTTTTATAGATTGTTCAGTAAACTATAGTAATTCAAGATATCTATCCCCCCAAACTCCCCAGAAAGGAAATGCCCCCCAAAATACTCCCCTAAAAACTTCAAAGGTGGTCTTCCCCATTGACAGCCCCTCTCGTGGGTATTCTTGGGAAATCTAACAATCATGGCGCACTTGAAGCATTAGCACGACACCACTCTAGCTGAACTACTAAGGATAAAGTCTGTGTGACTGTGCTTCATTCAAACACCACACATCTTTGAAACAAAAGTCAATGGGCCATTTCATTATTGGGCAGCTCTCAAAAGGTGGGAGCAAACACAGACCTCAACTTTGAAGCTTCAACACCAAATAACTTTCATTTTAATTAACTCAAAAATTTTCGAGTTAAATTATAATACTGTATAGAGACAAGAATTGACATAAATTATGGAAAAAATGCTCTTCAAATGCCCTTAAAAAATATTTTCTTTGCTAAAAGGCACAATTTTGGAAATACCAAAACATTAACTGAGCAAATGTACCGTTAAAAAAAAAATTTTTTTAAATTATTTTCATACGTTTCAAAAAAAAAAAAAAAATTAAAGGTATGAAACTTACACTGAATAATTTTTTGTTAACATTTTACACAAAAAACAAAAGTAAGGACAGATTATTTACTTTGTTAACGATTTTAGAAAAAAGTAAGTTTGAAATTTGATGCATGTCCAAAAGTTACAATCTTTACAATGTTATTATTTGAGAACTAAATGTATGATGTTTTCGTTTCAAAGGTATTTATCGATCCTCAGAATCAATTTTTAATTGTTTAAAAGTGTTTTCATAAGCTTTTATGCAGTATCTTAGAAGAAAAATGATTTTTCTTAAACATACATGTGAGATGTCCAAATGGCGTTACGATCTTGACGCCGTTAATTCTGTCCGTTCATTCATTATTTTTGATGATCCACTGTCTTCTAACCTCAATAAAAAAGGTTATTATAATGTTATCTTCTTTAATCCATTGGTATTTTGCATAATTAATACGTTTTTCATTGAACAATACATAAGTTACAGTAGAAACATGGCTGGTTATGATCGTAACAAAAGCCATTTTGCGCTAAAATCGCCAAACAAACCTCCATTGGCGACAACACAGTATACGATAAGCTAAGGTTATTAGAGGGGAATTCCAGTGTGACAAATGTAGTTTATCGTCAATTGCACCAGTTTTAGCGACTTTATCACCTGCGCTAGCAATCCACCCCCCCCCCCCCCCGCATTTATTATTTTAGGATTTTTTTTTCTCTTCTTTCTTTTGGAAATATAATTACATAATTTAACGATCTGCAAATAGAAATACGAATTTCTTTTTTCAATAATTTTGTTTTAGCCATCGTTTTAATTCTTAAGACATAAGAAAAAATATTCATTATTAAAACTGATGTCACTTTTTACATTTGTATTTTTTAATTTAAATAATTGTTTTAATTCTCGAATTTTTTGGAGTTTAGAAAAAATTGTCTGCAGTTGACTTGTGAACAAATATCAGTTGGTAATTTTCATTCTATCTTGAGATTTGAGAGATAGTAAGTCTTTTGAATTAACAACATGTTTTGAAAAAGTGCTTTAAATAATTTAATTAAGTTCTTTAATGGAATTTGTGTTGTATTTATATGCTTTCTGAAGTCATTATTGATTTTTTCATACCTATTTGCAAAAGGATTTATTGCAAAGTTTAATGCTCACACGAGATTATGTCTCCTAGAAGTAGAACAAAAAGTGAGGTTCTGGTAGAAGCACATTCTAAGTTTGGAAAATATCTACAGAAAATGAAAGTTAATAATCCAGAGAAATACAAATGTTATTTAATAAAAGAAGCTATGAGTTTGTATAGTTATTTCCATAAAGCTTTTTTTTACCTTTCATCAACTTCTTCAAAATCATTCCAAAACTTTATTATATGTAAAGAGCAGTATGTATAGCCATTCAAGTACTTCATTAATATCCTCTTTATTATTAAATTGCAAAATTCAAAAAGTAGCAAATAAAATTTTCACTGGAAAAGTTAAAAATCAGATTAGCAATCGTCAAAAATGGTGAAACTTACATTATGATGATGTCCAAAATCCATTACCTACAGGACAACAATGTCCAAAATCTGTTACCTACAGACTGCTGATTTAATTTGCTAATTAACAATTTTTACAAATACCTGCCATCTTTTCATGTTCATATATTGTGTTCTAGGTATGCATACTATAGAATAAAAACAAAATTGATGTCAAATTTGAAAAATTTTGAAATTGCTCAAAGTTAACTTTTTTGTTTCCACCTTTTGAGAACTGCCCTGTTAAGAAATGATATGAACAATTGTTTGTAACTCAACTTTTGTAATTTTATACAATTCCAGTAAATTAAAATCTACCTTACAATTTTTCCTTGTTTACTTATGCTGGTTGTACTTCTAAATAAATCATGTATTTTTTACTGTGGAATATCATTCGGTATGTATCAATCTTAGGCTGAAGGAAAAAATATTTCATTAGATCACCTTTTTCTATTGAATCGCGTTTTCATCCCCTTCTCTAAAGTGATTTGTGTTTATCTCTGAGCTCAAATCAAACACCTGTTTCTATTGAATCACTTTTTATTTGAATCCTCTTATTAATACTTGAGATATGGTAGTCATACTTTATGAGGAATAAAGTTTAAATAAGCCACCCCCTGTGGAATCAGCACTTACCGACTCCAAGATCAACCTAAAAGGCTGATTTTGTCCAAATTCTCACGTTGCTTTTTGAAATATAGTATTGGTGTCAAAATGAAATCAGCACCTGTTTGCTCTGAGTCTTATATATGGACAATTTTCCTCTGAATCCATACATTATATCTTGAAATGAAGCACTCACGCTTAACAGAAAAATATTAGATTATTTCCCTGTTGTAGACATCTATCATAAACAGTTAAAATGGGTTCAGCATGTCTCAAAATGTGTAAACCTATCAAAAATCTTCTTCAATTCTAATATTTTCTTCTATCCATTATATTTAGATGAAACTGGAAATAGAGAAAAATTGTTGTAAAATATTTCAGTTCCAAGTATTAATAGTCCTATGATAAAATAACAAATCAGTGTTAACAAAGGATATGTTATATTAAAATGAAGCATGGGCTCATCATGGGCATTAAAATTAATGTAATGCTCAGCATATTTGTTTCAGTTTAAGTTTTGATTTGCTATTTATGTTTTCAACGTCTGTTTCGTGTTTCATTCAAACTTTTTGATGGATAAATTCGAAGTCCTTTATGTTTCTACATTAAGGTATGTGCAGAAGATTCTTTTTTTTTTTTATGACAATGAAAATTAATTAAGTTGACATTTTATTGTTTTCATTTATTTTGAAAGCACATTAATTCATTAAAAAAATTATTTTTTGGCAACGGGTGAAAAACAAATGTTTTTTTTTTTTTTTTTTGGTATGATGTATTTAGTTTAATGAACTTATTAATTTTAATTATTATTTTTTCTTTTTGAAAGTGGTTAAAGATTTTTTTTTTTTTTTTAATGGAAAAAAGTGTATTAGCTGCTCTGTTTAAAAGGTACTGCTATTTTATTTGTTCATTCATTTGTTTATTTTTTTACACATCTAATTCTTTAGATGAGTGAGGCATATTTTATTCCTAGAAATCGGCTTGAAATATTAAAAAAATATATTAGAAATAATTTGTGTTTTTAGCTATTTATGAGAATATTGATCAGACACTAGAAAGTAGATATGGGTATATGGGAAAGTAGGCTCGTTTAGTTCTAGATGGAACTTTTTGTTAATTTTAACAACATTTGTAATCATGCAATTAATGAAAAATATGTTGATACAATGTTTGCTAGCTTTACTTTCTATGCTTGATTGCAATATGCTTCATTCGAAAGTATTAACGTTGTATTTATAATTTAGTATTACTTGTTGATTTAACTTTCGGTTTTGATACCATGAGAAAATAACCATATGTTTTCTTCTAAAATAGTGAGCAGATATGCTTTTACATTCATGTAGAAACATATTTAATGTTATACTTAAAATGTCATTTATAACTATTAACATTGTCTGCAGAAGTAGCATATTTTTATACTTGCTGGTCTGAATGAACAGTAATCCTCATGTATGTATAATAGCCAATGATCGAGTTACGCTCCTGACGTCATCAAAAATGCAACTCGCGCCATGGCATGATAATTTGATAATATGTTTTGGTAATGTTTAACTGGCAGGGAAAGGTTATATTGTGACAAGGCTAAACTGGATCTGGGGTGACTGAGTTATTTCAGGGGAATGAAGAAATGAAACAATGGTCAACAATGAACGCTATCTACTGTAGTTTAGGGTTAATCCACCGGAGTGAGGGTTAAAATTTTGACTATCAAAATATCACCAAACAGGCAAATGCTTCATTCAAATGTAGAAGCAATTTTTACCCGTCATACCTTGATGGGAGATTTTCTAGTATTTTTAGAATTGTTAATTATAACTGCATAATATTTATTTATTGATTGTTTTTAGCAGTGACACTGTGCCATTACTCAGTAGCTCTAACAGCGAGCATATGTTTGAAACAATGGCATTGGAAATTGAACAGTTGCTCTCTAAAGTAAGTTTTATGTCATGTTAATTTGCTCATTTTAATAATCTTGGATATTCTGAATTCACTTAATGTTTACATCATTTTGCAAGAATCATTTTGATTTGTATGATAAATAGTGATAAATTAAAATGTTAAAGAAAAAATTAGGTTTTTTTTTACTTTGATATTTTAGTGTCAGATGGTTAAAAAATTATTCTCTTAGTGACAGTTTTTCAATCTGATATTTTTTTGAAAATCATTATTTATCCTTTTTACTGCTACAGCCACTCGTAGACGGCCAGTGGTGGTTGCCTGTCACACTTGCTATGACCGCTCTGGGACGACGAAACCCAAACACAAGAAACAATAAATTTCTCAGCAGTGAAAGCTTAAAATCAAATATATAGCTAGATTTTTTTTTCTGTGTAATTAGCCACCAGACCAGAATATTTACAGGAATGTATGGAAAAAAAATGCATGCAACTGTTTCAGAGTTTTAAAGAAACTTTTTATGAATGCTTCAGGTTGCTTCCTGTCTTACATCTCAAAGTTTTTCTCATTAGTTTTTTATTGATTTGTTCATGAACTATACCTGCATAAATGGAAACAGCCATTTTACTTTCTTTCATTGCTATTACATTATATCAATAAGACATAAAAAAAGTTACCTTTTTTTTGAACATTTATAAATATCTTTACTAAAGATTTCCCTAATTTGCAATTTTAGCTTCCGCTTTGAAAAATTTTCGGGATGAGGCCATTACACTTCCCTAGCATCCTAAATCTTTTCTCTTGACTAAAACTGTTTTTAAAACAATTTCTAAGATTTTCTGGAGTGAGTTCAACTGACCTTGCCACCTCTGTCCTATTGCTGACATTAGGAGAATTTCATTATTTCTCACAATGTAGTGCGTAATTAATGTATATTTAAATATTTTGACAGCTTACAGATGTTAACGATAAAATGATAAGTTATTGTCAGACACAAACAGCTCCAGGTGCAACAGTATCACACACTCTGCAACGGCACAGAGATATATTACAAGATTGTACTCATGAATTCCAAAAGACCAAAGCAAATATTCAAGCCAGGAAAGAGAGAGAACAACTGCTAAGCTCAGTTCGAAAAGATATTGAGTATGAATGTTTCTCCTTGTTTCCTTATTTTTTTTTTTTTTTTTTTTTTTGTATTACTTGTTCTTTTTCATTTTCAAATGCTTTTATCATCAATATATATGCGTATTGTATACAGGCATCTTTGGTATAATGCAGTGCTTGTACTACATGGTTTTGATATTGCATGGTAAAAAAATTGCAAATATTATAACATGGATTCACTATTATGCTGTTTTAAAGTCGAATTCAATATTACATGGTTTTAAAATAAGGCAATTTTAAAAAATAATGTAATTTTTGTTTTAACGTACTGTTAAAAAACATAGAAAATAACTTTGAGCTAAATTTGTCAAACGATAAATAAGAAACGGTAGCAATGGAATCATTCTATTTATTTAATTCTTTTTTTGTTGTTGTTGTTGCTCAGACAAACTTAAAAACTGCAAAAATTCTCTGATTTCCTTTCTGATAGTATGCATTTTGTTATTCGTTAATTAAATTAATAAAGTTTATTCTTTTTTTTCTTTACTTGTTTTTTTATATTTTTCCCCTTTATGTATGGTGTAAATTTATTTAATTTTTCAATACATGTTGGCAAACTTGTATTCTTATTGCACAGCATTTATTCTAGCCCAATGACTAAACACTGATAAAGCGAAGGATTTTTAAATACAAGCTCTACAGCAAAAAGCAACATTAAAACCCCAATAGTGAAATGCGAAGAAAAGTGCCATTACAATGTTGCTATATTGTCTCTGAGAAAGCATCTCTGTTTGTTATCTGCAGCATGCAAATTAAGGGTTTTCAACCTGATCAAGAAATGGGTTAATGTAATGTACCTTTCATCTGGGCAATTTTATTTTCTACTATTTTGAGGGAAAAAAGCAGTAAGAAAAAAAGGAAGAAATCACCGAATAACTTCCTAAGAAATACAAATAGGTCATTGTTGAATGTGAGCGGTATTATTTTATGCTATTACAGTTTGGGTTACCCCAAATCCAAAATGCTCAGGACTGCAACCTTTCCGAATTTCGGAATTTTGGATTCAAAAATAGTGAACCTCTCTTGTCGTGCAATATTTGTCAGGTTTTTCCTTATTTGGCTAATGTTCACACTAAATTTCTTTTATTTTTTGATCAATCTGTATGAAAGTATATTTGATTATGCTGAAATAATTGTCAAAGATAATTTGCCATATAGTTTGCGGATGTTTCTTGGTATTATTATGCAATGTGCTGATTGATACAATTAAAAAAAACCATGTTTGTACTAAAAATATTTTTATACTTTTGTTCAATAGGCTTTGTATTGCGTACTTATGAAAAGAAGAAAAAGGATTAAAGTTAACCAAAAGTGGGTGTTAAAAAAATTCCTGCACAATTACAGCAAATTGCTTATTTACGCATAGCACATGGCATTGAAAGAACATTTTTTAAAAAACTGAGCTGAAAGTACAGTATTTTCAACAAGTAAGGTAAACACACCAATAGTGGCCAGTGTGTCAGAGTTTTTCAGTAGTGGCTACTTCAAGGTTTATATTTACAAAAAAAAAAAAAAAAAAGGATTTCAAGTTTCCCAATGGATTTAAACGTTACCTCCTGCAGCTTTGATGCACTTTTAGCCACTACTGGTATGTTACCTTAACTGCCAAAAGTTAAAAAATTTAAACTTTAAAACTAAAAAAAAAAAAAAAAAACAGATTTTTTTTTTTTTAAATTTATTTAAATGGGAAATTTTCCAGATTTTGGGATTTAGAATTTGGAATCTCATACTGTATTTTGCATACAATGTTGTAAATCATTAAGTTGCATCAGAATTAACTATTTAGAAACTTAATATGTTGTTTGTTCCCTTTTTTTACTTAGTGCCTATAAAAGTTCATCTGGTTTGAACAGGAGGACTGATTTGTATCTCAAGGAACATGAACACATTAGAAAGTGAGTTTTTGAGAATATTCATTTTGAATTTAGATTTTGAACCTAATTATATATTTTTCAATAATATCTATTATTTGACATTTAGTACATAATGTTTTTCATTTGTAGTATCTGTATCAGATGTGATCATGGTTTGAATTTGTTTTACATTGTGTAATAATTAAAAAAATTTTTTGTTTTAGTTCCGAGAAAATGGTGGATGATCAAATAAGGTATAAAGACAGTTTGATGTTTTTGTGTTGATTCTATTCTGCACTACGTATTATGTTTCTAAACTAGTTTTACAACAAAAGCATCATTATCTCACAATCAATTTGTTTTCCATTCAACTGTTAGTATTTTCTTTTTTACCCCCCTCATTTCTATCCATGCTCGATAGGCAACAAGCACCTAACTTCGTTGCTTAAATTAAATTGTCTTCTGCACTGAAACTTAATTGAGCCTGCGAACATGTTCATTGAATTCTCTTAGTTTATTTTTAATAGTATAAAATTTATATTATGTAAGGTCAATTGGGGTAAAGGAAACATGTTTGTTTTGTTGCAATTTAAGATCCTTCCATTGCTTTTAGATAATTTAAGACACAAAATTTTCCAAGACTTACCATAAAATTTTCACATCAAAATTTTCATGCATGAAAGTTTTGACCTTTTGACTGTTTGTTAGTAAATAAAATTATGTTTACCATTACCCCCAGAGAAGAGGGAGTAAACGGAAATACTCCATTTACTACCCCATGATTTTGACGTAGGTAGATAATCACACTATACATGATCTGTTTAGATGCCTAAGGAGTTTAACACCAACACTGATCAATATGTGACCAGTAGGTTGCATGCTACTCACTGAATCCTGCAGAGGTATACTGAAATCATTTGAGGAGAAAATTCATATAAAATTAAATCTATGCTCTGACTTTATGTAAAATACACACAAAAAGATAATTTACTTCAAAATTCAACCTCTCAGAAAATAGGAAAAATTACATCTTTAGCTGTTTTTGTTTACCCCAGAGTATAACATCCATGGGGTAAGTGAAAACACTTGAATTGCACATCAAAAATTGCAGCAAAAATAAATTCCTGACTTAGTGTTTTAGTTACCTCTCACATGACAGACAAAGCTAGTTGAAATCAGTTAATTTGCATTTGTAGATCTACTGGAGAAGAGAATGTAAGATCAGTAAGCTTTAAAAAACAACTTTATTCAGTGTCGTCTTCAAGCAATTACGTTGCCTACACAATTATTTGGAAACATACACTCTCAGACACTCTTCTATTTGTCATCCAGTCATCACTAACCAACAGTTTAACTAAAAAAATATCACTAGTGTGGCAATCGAGTTTGTTTGCATTTACCGGATGTTTCTTTTTATGCCAACTAACCTACATGAGCTTTAATAATCATAATTTCTATCATTAAGTTTGAACAACAAATTTTGTTTAAATGACCAGTGAAAACATGAGTTAATGGCCAATGAAGACATGAGACTAAGGGGTATGTCAGGAGTAACTTCTGGAGAATGCTATGTGATGCATGGCAATAAGATTCGTGCACAGACGTCCACATAGGGAGGGGGCTAGTAGGCGCTCAAGCCCCCTCCCCCCCCCCATTAAAAATTAGAACTTCCTTGTTTGTAGTACTTTTTTCTTTGTAAAAATGTAAAAACATTTCTTCTCTAGCCATTAATAACTAAGTTATTAAAAATGTCAAATTTTAATAACTCTAATCTGAACTAAAATTGGTTTCCATGGGTAAAATATCCTACTAAACCATGGGTGAAATATCTGCGCCCCCCAGGGTTGCCAGATTTAAGCACAGTAAATACGGGACAGGTTTCTAGGAGTGAAAGGGGGGGGAAGGGTATTTTTTTGGTTGAGGGCATTTACTGAATTTGGTGTATTTTTAAGGGGTGCTTTCCGACCTAGAACGTCTCTTCATGATACATCTGAAAATTTAAATTGTAACAGAATTAAACCATACAAAATGTCGCTGATCAAAGTATAAAAATAGTTTTCATTGCGATTGAGGACGCATGCGCAGAGATATATTTCCAACATTTGTTAATGAGCAAAGAGGAAGCAATCATTTGGCTCCTCATATTCTTCCGCCAAAATGACAACCAAATTGAAACAAAAATAATTTTGCGTTTGCTGCCACATCATTTTCTTATTGCTCTTTGCTTCACATTTTTTGTTTTACTCTATTTTTCCCCCTTAAAATAATGTCTCGTTTTGTAAAATATTGTTATTAGCAAGAAAACGGGACTTTAGCCGTCCCTTATGGAAATTCCCCTGGACTTGGGACAATTTTTCAAAATACGGGACTGTCCCTTGAAATCCGGGACGTCTGGCAATCCTGGCGCCCCCCTTAACATTTTGCACGTGGGCGCCCATGGATTCATGCTGGTTTAGAAACAATTTATGCAAATAAAATTTTTTTAAAAAAAACTTATGTGTAAAATATATACATAATTAAAAGCATTAACTTAATATCAATTTGGCATGTCTTTTTTACCTTTTTCTACATCTAATATATAGAAGAAAGTATTGATTTCATGCAAATTTTTCCTTTGTTACTTTAGCACCATAAGTGATTAAATGTAGACTGATAATATGATCTAAAAATTGTGAATTCAATTGTTTCAGCATTGCAGTGAAAACCAAAGAAGAGCTTATGAGTCAGAGAATTGCAATGAAAGCTATACAAACTAAAATGACAACTTTAGTTAGTATCCTTTGCTTGTTCAATTCCAATTAATTTATTGTTGTTATTACTAGGGACATCGGGTTTTTTTTTTTTTTTCAAATTCTTTTTTATAATGTTTAAATCTTTACGTATTCTTTGAACATGAAACCAAGATGAATAAAGATTAAAAATATATGACTGTAATTTTCTGCCACATAAATGAAACATGTAGCATAAAAGTGTACTGCCTAAAATAAAGACAAACAATACAAAATTTGCTTAAAATTGAATGAAATATTGAAAATAATCCTCTCAGCTGAGGTTCATGTAACATTATTATAAAGAATTAAATCCGGGTACTTCTAAACTGTTATGCAAAAACATGAATATTTCAGGATTGATAGGACATAAATTATTTCTTGCTGGTTCATACATTTCTTCTCCTTCACTAAATAAGTCTTCACTTTATTTCATTACTAGTGGTACCTGCACGGCTTTGCCCGTAATAGAAAAATTAAAAGGTCTTTTGGTTCGCCTGTATATTTACAAATAATGTATGGTGAATTTTCTCGCCGATTGACTTGCACTCATGTTATGGTTCCCCGTTATGATAATTTCGTATCTTGCCAATTGGCTTCTGCCCATGTTACGGTTCCATGTTATGATAATTTCGTAATTTACTCGTCCATCTCATGATATTTTTGTCCTTAAAATTGGAATAGAAGAAGAACCACTTCGACTTTTTGAAAAATCGCTTCGAGGTGCACACCCCCATGCTACAAACTAACTTTGTGCCAAATTTCATGAAAATTTGTCCGAACAGTCTAATCGCTATGCACATCACAGAGAATCTGACAGACAGACTGATTTATTATTAGTAAATAATAAATAAAGATAAAGATAATGTATGGTGAATTTTCTCGCCAACTGGCTTGTACTCATGTTACAGTTCCACGTTTTGATAATTTCATATCTCGTTAATTGGCTTGTGCCCATGTTCCAGTTCCACATTATGATAATTCCCTAATTTACTCGTCCATCTTATGATAATTTTGTTCTTAAAATTGGAATAGAAAAGGAACCCCATCGAATTTTCAAAAAATCGCTTCGAGGTTCACACTCCCATGCTACAAACTAACTTTGTGCCAAATTTCATGAAAATCGGCCGAACGGTCTAGGCGCTTTTCGTGTCACAGAGATCCAGACATCCTCCGGACAGAGACACTTTCAGCTTTATTATTAGTAAAGATTTCTCAAACAATTTGATTATTGAAAATTTCATGTATATGCTAAAAGTTTTTTTTTTTTACAAAAGTTGAATGTTGAGGCTATGTAAATTTTGTTGCTTTATTTTTTGTTTTTAATAAGTATGCATATTTTCAGTATTGCATTATGCTTCATATGTCAATTAAGATTGCCTTATAATTTTCATGAAGAATGAAATTATTGGATTAAGTTGTTTCTAATTACAAAAAAGTTGGTACTAAGTTAGAAGCATCAGCTGATTACAGGCAACTAATTAAATATTTGATTTATCATGTCTAGTTAACGTAATGTAACATCATTGAATCAAAAAAGTGCTGTCTTTAGTTGGACAAAATTTTCAATTATTGCCAAAAAATAAAAAGGAATAATAATAATTTTTAGTTAGTTGGAAAGTTAGCATCAATTTCAAGTTTTAAAATGAAGCAGGCATAGGTTTGTAGATTTAGGGCTTTCAAAACTTTTTATTTATGAGTTTTTAATTTAAGTCATCAGTTTAAAAGCATTTTTCCACCCTATTATTTATATATAAGTGTAAATTTGGATCATTCTAGAGAATCGAGTGGAGATTTGAGAGCAATATATGGTGTATGTTTTTAATTTCTTCCTAAATCTCTGTAGCATAATTACTATGCGATGGAAAGGAGTTCATTGTTCTTTCAAAATTGTTAAATGAGCTACTTTTTTGTGGAGTCTTTTGATATTATTCCTTCCGGAATCTGTTATGATGAATTTTCTTCTGTTTTAATATCTGATCATTTTTAATCCCTGATGAGTTTTGGGATTATAAATTACCAGTCTGAAAAGTAAAAAATAGCATCATGATATAGTAAATGCATTTACTTGATTATTTGCTGTATTATTTGTTGACCTTTTTTCACATTCCAAAACATATTCCATCTGTTCTTATACTCTGTTTTTATACGTTGTTTGTGCTATTACTCTTGAAATTTTTATTTCTGACTAATCAGAAACTCCTGAAATACACTATACCTGTAAGAGTATGAACCCTGATTGCAATCATAAAGTTTTTTTTAAGGTACGCTTAGAAAACTCGCAAAATAATATATCAGGTAGATAAATCGTACATCCAGTTCAACACTGCCATAAGTGACAATTTTTAATTTTCGATTTTGAGTTGGTTTTGCTGTGCTAACATGTTGGATTTCGAAATGAAATGCAATTAAACTTGATTCAGTTCATCATCTATATATAGTGATTAGTTTCAATTGTGTTTCCTTTCAAAATCTAATGTGTCAACACTGAAACACCTCCACAACATCAAAGCCTTCAAATTTGCAATTTTGAAGTTTTTGAACTGAATGTGCAGAATATGTTACAGATGCTGTCAAAAAAATCTAGTAATATTGAAAGTGTATTGGATTTTATTTTGCAATTTTTCTTTAGCTCTAATTTAGGTCAATGGAAATATATGTGAAATTAGGAATGTATTAAATGAAATTTGTGACCAAGAAATCTCCAAATAAGAGTCAAAAAAAGAAAGCCAAAATGTATAGAAAGAAGTGAGGATGGCTGCAGCAGAAAAAAAAAGAGATTCTCAAAAGGGAGGTAAAGGGTCGTTTTGGAGAATATTTTTGGCGAACTTAAGTGTGAGAAGATAAGGAGAGAATGTATAGGACAAGAAGTTGAAGTCACCAACATTAAGCTAGTAGTATAAACAAGTACATAGAAGAATACTAACCAACACAATGGAAAATGTGAATGAATTGAAGTGATGGAAGTGATAAATGAAGTAGAAAAAAAATAATTAGAACAGAATTGATTATTAAAGCTCTGCAACCGTAACCCATTGAAAATAGCTTCTTTTTTAATAGAACTACAAAAAACAACTTTTAAATGAGCTTTGTTCAAAATTTATGGCAATTGAAAATTCAGAGAAAATTCTGCTACTGAGTTTTTGTCTTGAATTTACATGCATGAGTTTAAACTCACTAAAACTAATATTTTAACAATATAAAGCAGGGGTGCCCACCTAGGGGGGGGGGGGTCATGGCACAGACTGCACCATTGAAATTTTTAGGATGTTTTTAAGGGGCATTTTTGCCTTTTGGGGGGGGGGTCTTTGTGGCAGGGCTTAAACCCTTGCCAAAAAATAGCCCTTGTTCTTGGGGGATGTGCATCTTCATAAAGTACTATTAGCTCCCAAAGTTTCAAGCTTCTAATGTATTTAAACTTCCTGATTGCTTAACCAAAGCATTTCAATTTGTTTCACAAAGCTGTCCCTACTTTTTGGAGTCTTTTATTTAAAGGATGCCAGATCTTCAGGATTTGATCTTGTAAACTGAAAGTGTGCACAAGTTAGTTTCAAAGGCAGGGGGCACACCTGTGCAAAATTTCATTAAAAAATGGAGATGGTCTTGTGAGACCACTAAGTCAGTTGGCATGGAATGACTATTATTTCTGCCTTTGACATGTTTTTATCTTAAGTTACAGTGGTTACTGGTTAATCAGGTCTCAGGTATGGAAGATCTCTGCAGTTTACTTTGAGGGGGAGAGGGGGGAGACTTGTCTTCTCTGCAATATGCTGTTTTCCATCTCTTTCAAAAAAAAAAACTAGTATGTTGTGGCCATCACGAAACTTTCTTCTATATTTTTCTTTTTTTTTTTTCTGATCCCTCCCCATGCTTGACGAGGAAGCAATATTCCCAACAAAAACAAAATGACACATGCAAAAACTTGACGACTATCCCAATGTCTGAATTATTGCAAAAGCAAAGCAAAGAGCGAAAATTGAAAGTTATTTTAAAAGCCTTGCTTGAATGAATTACAAATATTTTATTTGTTAACAAACATAAGATGGCAACAGTAAAAAATTTTGAATCATTGAGATAATATTTCCGATCATTTCCATACAATTAAAATCACGCGAAATACGCAGACGACAACGATTTATCTTTCTTATTGTTGCATTAATAAAACTATTTTTATTCGCAAAAAAAAAAAAAAAAAAAAAATCAACACCTCTTGGAGCGATTGGCGTCAAAATTGAACCAAAGCATGTTTACATATGGATTCACATATATTCCAAATTTCAACTAGAACGTAGCATTACTTCTTCAGATAGGGCAATCACAATCGAAAAACAGAACGGGCGATTGCGCTACCCCCTTTTTAGCTGTTGACACCAAAATAAAATCAGCTCTTATACCCACTAAGGGCTACTTGCGATAAATTTTTCTTTCATTCCGTTCATTATTTCTTGAGATACAGCAGTCACAACTGACGACAAAAAACGTTCTGTAGCTCAACCCCCGTTTGAGTTATTGACACCAAAATTGAATCAGCACCTGTTCCTGTTAATACCAACATATGGACCAAATTTTGTTTGATTCCGCCAGTAACTTCCTGAGGAATAGCAAGCACGCGTAACTCGAAAAACGTCCCATTGCTCCACCCCCCTTGGAGGAATTCGCGCCAAAAACTAATGGGCACAAGTTCACATAGGGGCACATATGTGTACTAAATTTCGTTCGATTTCATGCGGTAGTTTTTGTTGTAGAGCGGCCACAAAAAACTGGTCACACACAGACGTGACACACATACATACACACACACACACACACACATACATACACACACACAGACAGACAGACATTTTCCAAAAATGGTCGAAATGGACTCAGCACACCTCAAAACGTTCGAATCCGTCAAAATTCGAAATTCGAAAATTTGCACGAATCCAATACTTTCTTCTATATATTAGATATAGAAGAAAGTAAAAAGGAGCAAGACTTGTATCTAATTCATACTTCCCAGAAATAACTTTTTTTTGTGCAACATTTCCTTAACCTAACATAAGATCGTTTTCCAGTTATTAATAGCATCATACAGAGAATCAATTTAAGGAAGCGAAGAGATTCCATTATATTGGCTATAGTCATAAGTATTTGTTTGATTTTATTCATAATCTATACATTTCATTGATGTCATTGGAAATGGAGAATTAATTGTATCAATTGAAATGTTTGTCTTAAAGAGTTTAATGTTGTATGTTTCTATTCTCTTTTAACTGTCTTACCAAGAAATATGAAAATAAAGTGAATATTTGTATTTTTCTTTGTTATTCTATTTTTTCATATTTTGCTTTCTGGTCTATGTCCTTCAGTATTGAAATCATAGAAGGGCTTAAAATATTAGAGCCTGCAAATGTATGTACAGTAGGCTCTCTGTTTAACGACTTTTAAGGGACCACAAAAAATCGTCCTTAAGTAGCAAGCGTCCTTAAATAGAATGCTTTTAACACTATAGTGGACCATCTGGGACCGTGAAAAGCCGTCGTTAAATAGAGAAAGCCGTTAAATAGAGCGTCGTTAAACAGAGAGCCAACTGTATATTTATTTATCTATATATTTATTTGTGTTTATTCATTTCCTGACAGTTAGAACCTTGCATAATTTTTTTTATTTTGTTTATTAAAATATTTTACCCCAAAAAATAAGCTGAGAAGAATGATACAAAATGTTGCTTATTCTGTCAGAGAGAAGAAAAAGAAACTCCCCATTTCTAAAACAGAATTGTTTTATTCTACAGTTTAGTACTTCAGGAGTGCCACCTAGGGAGGGGGGGGGGGTTGAGGGGTATTTTTCCCTTTTTAGGGGTCCTTGTTTTTTTGGGGGGTTTTCAATATTTTTCGGGGAGGGAGGTGGTGCGCCTTTGCTCTTAGGGTGGTAGGCACCCCTGAGTACTTAGTAGCTAAAGATTTTGATAAAGAAAGCAGTTTGTATTTATACATTCTGAAATTATTTGAAACTTTTGTTTTCTTTTCGAGTTCTAAATAACGCTGTTGATTAAAACTAATATTATGACTCATTAGATTTTTTTGTTTAATATTAAGTAGTGATAGTTGTGCTTTAAATTTACAGCTGTTTTTCAATCATACCTTTATATTAAATGGCCCTCAAGTCCATTTGTGTGGGAGCTTGGATTTGTATGAGAGATAAATAGGTATTTAGCTAGTTAAAAATACTATTATTTTAATCTTATTTTTATCAATAATCAGCTTTCCATGTATACAGAATTGTCTTTTTCAATGAAATGTAAATGTAGTTTTACATCTCTTTAAAAATATGCAAGGTAAAAACTTAATTACCTAGTAAAAAAAGAAAGAAAAATATTAATTTGAATTTTTGGCATCTTGAATTCAAATTATGTTTTTCGCAATCACGAGCGTGTGTGTGGGTGCGCGTGTGTGTATGTATGCATGCATGCATGTGTGTGTGTGTGCGTGTTGTGTATGCAGTGCTGTGCGTACGTGCGTGTGTGTAGCGGTGGTGTATGTGTGTATGTAGGCATATGTGTTTGTGTCTGTGCGGAGGCATGAGTGTTTGTGTCTGTGCACAGGCATGAGTGTGTGTATGCGTGTGTGCGTAGGATATGGACACCTCCGACCAGGAGAAGCGGATAGCTCAAGACTGGGGGACAGCCGCGCCTAGAGGACGGCGGGCGGTGGTGCTGCAGAGGCCCTGATCCAAGCTGAAAAAGAAACGGAACATCAAAAAATGTCAAATGAGAACAATAAGCAATCGTGATTGCTCGAAAAAACAATGCAAACTAGGTTTAAAATGATTGTATCCATGGTTGGGGGGAAAGTTGTTTTTCCCCCCTTCTTTTAATTGAGATGGAACAAGATAAAAGTTGAGGAATGATAAATAACCAGTGAATGAGAGAAATTAGGAAAAAATTGAGCAGAACTAGCTTTTTTTTCGTCAATTTTATGTATGACTACTAGTGATTTCAATACTGAATACCGGTATTTCGAGCTAAATGCAATTTCGTAATACCGGTATTTGCCGAGGTAAAATGCCGGTATTTTCGGTATTAAACTGAAAATAATAAATATCTGTCAACTAAATAGTTTTCAGTTTAACGTATTAAAATCTATTGTGATTTTAAAGGAAAATACCTTTTTCAGTGAGACTAATCAATCTATTGATGTAAAAATTTGGCTTTCAAAGCACAAGTTAATAGAATATCAATGGATAAAAGTTTGTTTTGTGTTTATATACACCGCATTTTTATTTTAACCGTACTTATTTATTATCCACTGTACTGAATTTTGAGAAAATTCCTTCCTTTTCAGTATAACAGAGGCTGATTTGCTGTCACCAGTATTGTGGTGCTGATCTCTCTTGCTAATTAAATATATACTTGGCAGGATAACACTTCGCGGTTTATATAGTACCTAGAGATGTAAAATTTCCGGAAAATTTGAAATGGTAGAAAAAAACCAGTTTTGTACTGATTTTTTTCTGGGAAAATTGGAAAAAATGGAAAAAAAAATTGTATGAATAAAAATAGGGTTCCTTAATAGCTCTGTGTCTCTTGGAACATATAAAGGGTTAAGCATTAAAAAATTATATATGCAATCCAATCATCTTCTTTTTTTGCTTGACAGCAACAAGTCAAGTCATCGTTCAACCAATTACATTTTCTATTTTAGATTGCCTTTGAAACTTGAAACAATAACTGTAATTTTTGATTTTCAAACATGATTGATATTGTTTGAAAGAAAAATAAGTATGATTTCCCTTCCTTACAATATAACTTCAATGTATGAAAATGGAAGCTATTGCGTTTTGAACGAGAAGTTTTAGGTGTTCCAAAAAGTTCAGGAATTCGTATGACTCTAAAGATGCCAGAAACGTTTGAGACGGGGCAGCAAGTCCATGCTGGAGGAGATACCTTTCACTAATGCACCGTTCAACCAGCTCATAACCCCCAGAACAATAGGATTTGATATATAGACACTCCAAGCACCTTAAAAAATGTTAATGCATCACCAAAATCCGAAGTCAGATTTTGTATATGATGGAATCAGTACAAGCGACAAAAAATCTCTAGTTTTTTGTGGGTGAGGGCCGTAAAATGAATCAAAAAGTGTACAAGAAGGACATTTCAGAAGTTGTTGTACTTCTGTGGATCTAAGAATACTTCAATACAGCAATGTAGACTGGAGGTTTCAATTCGACTCCGCACCAGTTCATACGGCCAAAAAGACAAGATTGGGGCAAGGCACATTGTTTTTGACATGATATCATCTGTCAGGGCCGGATTCAACTTTTGAATTGCTCCGTGCTAAGGGAACTGCGCCCCCTATTGAACTAGCCCCCCCCCCCCCAAATAAAAGGAGATAGTATTTTTACATTTTTTAACAATCATGCAAAAAATGGCATGCGGTAACTCTAATTAAATGTAAATATTTATCACAATTTTTGACTGAAATGTTTCGTTTTGAAAAACGATTAACAGAATTTAGTTAGAGGATTTTACAAAAAATTAAATTTTTTTTTAAAGTCAGTATTTTAAGTATTCAAAAACAGCTAAAGCGTTACTAATTTAATATTCATCAGACATATAGGTCTGATGTAAGCCCAAAAACCAAGCGAAATGCTTAATATATTTTTAAAAAAAAAGAGAAAAAACTAGCAATATCACTAGTAAGAGCAATTATTCTAAGAGAAATAGGGGGGTTCGGAGATTCTTTCACAGATTTTTTTTTTTTTTAATTGTTCCATAAATGCAATTTTAGCTGATCTTTGGGGTGTGGTGAGGCTAGGTTACTCCCCGAGGAATGTTTCGAAATTGAAGCATTAAAATGCGATTGTATGTCATATCATTTATGATTGTCTAAAAAATGGATTCAGTTATTATCCCAGAGAAATTCTTTGAAATTGAAATTTCAAAAATGCGATTTTGGACTATCGTTGATGATGTTAGGAAAAGGAGGCTCGGAGACTTTTCCCTGGAACTTTTCGTAGTTGGAGTCTTGAACACAAAATTTTAGACTGTTCGAAATTTCAGTCCGAAAAACAAAATTTTTGTAGACCATCTTTGATAACGTTAGGTAAAGTGATAGAATTTGGGGATTCTCTCCCAGGAAATTTTAGCTCGAAAAACCCAATTTTAGACGGTTATTGTTTGTGTCAATATGATGGGGCTAGAGGAGCATCCTTAAGACCTTTTTCAAATTGAAATTATGAAAAAAAAAATGTCTAGACGTTCTTGAATGACTCTAAGGGCGTATATAAGAGAAAGGCCCAGAACCCTCCCAAATTCTTTTGAAAAAAAAATAAGTAAAGGTAGTTATTATTATTTGGTTTAAGTTTACTCACAAATAATTTCCAAGTTTTTATCTCCCAAAAATAAATAAATAAATAATAATAATAATACGTTAGATGTCACCAGGCAGTGGTGCAAAAAGATGGGTTAGGGGTCCGCGCCCCTTACTCAAGAGAAGAAAAGAACGTGTATTTGGAAAACGAAGTTACTTTAATAAGAAAAAGTAAATAATGGTGGGGGGAAAATCTTCCTTCTTTTAAAAAGAAATCTTTGAACTAAAAACTTTCAACAGGCACACATTATTGGGCAGTAAATAACGCTCTCCTATCGTTCTTTTATTCCCCCTTTTTTCTAGTCTGTCTGAAAATAAGTCTTCAGAAGGCTACGCCCTGTAATTCTCTTCGTCGGCAAGAAATTAAAAGGAAGTTTTAATTACTCGTTGAGAAACAATGGGAAATTGATATCATAGAAACGTCTAAAAAAATGCGTTTTTAGAAATCGATTTTGAAACAATCCGGACGAGAGTACCCGAACCACCCCTCTTTCCCTAGCGTTACTAACTAAAGATAGTCTGAATTCTGAAATCGTGTTTTTAAGATTTCAATTTTGAAAATTTTCGGGGGGAGATCCGTAATCGTTCCTTACTACTTAATGCCTCTAAAGTTAAACTGAAATCACGCTTTTGAATTTTGGAAACCTTTCAAGCGAGGATCCCAGAACTCTTCCTTCCCAAAGATAGTCTAAAATTGATTTGAGTTTTGAAAACACATTTAGGAAGGAACCGCCTCTCTTTCCCAAAGATTACACAAATAAATTGCTTATTTAGAACAGTTTCAGTAAGAGTTCCATAACAGATCAGAGGAACCCCGATCCCTTAACGTCATCATAGATAGATTAAAATTAGCTTCAATTTTGAAAAAAAGTTCCGAAGAGAAACCAAGCCTCCTGTATTCCCTATATATATCAAAAGTTACAATGTTTTACTTCAATTTTAAATATTTCTTCCAGACAGCCCCCTTCTTCCATACACACATCTGCTCCTTCATTTAATGCCCTGAACTAAAAGGGTGTTTTTACAAGTTCAACTTCGAATATTTTTCAAAGGTTTTCCACCAAGGCCCTCTACCTCCGTCCTTTCTTCGTATGACGCAGCTAGAGATATATTAAGTTGTATCCATTTTGCTTCAAAGTGATAAGTTGCACTGTTACACATGAAGAATTTCTCAGTATTAAACTTATCTTAGTTTTATGAATTCTCCCCTTTTCTACGTTTAAAAATACATAAAGTGAGAAAGAAAACTTAATAAAGAATCTTAAATGGGACGACAGTATCAAGTTTTTGCCCCACCTTTGAAAAATTCAAGATCTGTCATTTCCCCCCCCCCCCCCTCTAACAAATTCAAATTACGAAAGAAAACGGCTTCACGGTGAGCCCTCTTCATCTGTGAATAAAAGACGCCTTTCCGTTACTCTTTTTTGTGTTAAAAAAAAAGTGTTGTAGAAACAATTTTTTATGAATATAAATGAGCAATTTTACACATTGATTTTTTGTGCATGTTTTCCCACTATATCACTTTATAAAGGGTTTTTCTATATTTTTTAACGCTGCCACCTCCCCTCTTCCCATCTCTTTGTGGAGAAACTTTGAAAACTGTTTAGTCATGCATGAATTATATAGTTTTTATTTTTAAGATTTTGTTAACTGATTTTTTCCTCCCCCTCCCAAATGTTACTTTTACAGAATCTCAGTTGTGATATTTTCTTACTTTGATTTGGTAATTTTGCGCCCCTTAAACTTTACGCTCCGTGACGGGGTGTTAGTCCGGCCCTGCATCTGTACAGAGTATGCTCTACTCACAAGAGCTCAATCCCATTTATTACACTGTATGGCCTGTTTTAGATTCAATGGTCTACCTTAAGCTACACATAAGTTTGAACTCTCTAAACCAGTTGCTTTATGAGGAATATGATTGATTAAAGGACTTGCGGCCCTTGAATAAAAATTTCAATGAGCAGTTGCACCTCTGTATTACTTCAAAAGGCGGCCAGTTTGAAACCAATTAATTTATTGATTGCTAAAGATCTTCTCATATTATTATTTTTTGTGTTCTGTTAATTTATTTATTTTTACTAAAGTTGCATGGAAACTTGCTTGCCCCGTTTTTTTTTGCCGCACCCTGTACATTTGGTTGGCACAGTCAGCAGAAACATAGTTGTGTGATTAAAGTTATGCTTGTTTGTTTTATGAAGAAGGAAAATAAGTTCTTCACTAAGGATATTCGTTTAAATTTTTTTTTTTCAAAAAGTATTAAATGTTTTCTGATCAATATGCAAATTCTATAATCATACAACAACTTGCATTATCAAAGTTAGACAGTATTTTAACATACAAGGAGGGGGGGGGGGGGATTGCATCAGAATTTTAAGTATGAGAAATTTCTAACCAGCTTTTGCTGAAAATTTCAACTACAACTTCCTGAAAAGTTGAAAAAATTCTTTTGCAAAAATTTATGATTTTCAAATAAATTTTTGAAAATTTTTTTTTTCAATTTTTCCGGAGTGGAAATAAACCTCTTCCGAAAAAACGTTTTTTTTTTCATTTTTCTTTGGAAATTTTACGTTTTTTCCCCGACCGTTTTTATCTCTAATAGCACCTTAAAAATTTACATAGAAAACAGGAATACTTAACTGGAGCACATATTTTCAGATATGTGCAGTACACAATTGTAGAGTAATTTGAAGAGAAAACGGAAACGAAAAAGAGAAACCAACAAAAAAATTCAAGTTAAGTTCATCATAAATTTCAAATCAAAGGGTTAATGAAACACTGAAACAAGTCTTTACTAATAAAGAGAAAGTTGTTGAAGATGATGTTAATATAGTGGGAGAAAATGTTTCGCAAAGAGAAATTACAACTGGCCCTTTTGAAAAAAAAAAAAAAAAAAACAATAGAAATGAAATGCTCACATACACACAAAATGTGATTTATCCTAAAGCAACAGGCAAGAGACCAAATTATTTAAAGATTAAAGACTTCGAGGCAATTAGAGGAGGTGTATCAAGAGTTATTAATGGCACCACCGACCAGCGGGAATTCAGGAAGAGTATTTTCAACTGCAAATAATTTGTACTCTAAAACGAGTTCCAGACTTAAAGACGCTTATTATCATTGCTTTCTTATTATAACATATCCCCTCGTTTGGAAGAAGAGTGCCACAATACGAAATTCTTAACTTTTTTTTTTCACTTAAACTCCTTCAAATGACAATATCTTCTTTGGAAAATAATAACAGATTTTTTATTCTAATATATACCACTGGAGAGCACAGCAAACTTGCTTTTCTTAATGCAACTTGCCTGTAGAGTTCCACTTCAAACGCTTTTCCTGTAAAATTTCATTTCTTCCTATTGTGGCACTCTTCTTCCACATGACCGATATGTTCCTTCGTTTTATAATTTATTCAAAATAAATTTTCTAAGTATGTTTTGCACGAAGTTTCGAAATATGCCAAAGAAACCAGTGGCACACCCACGGGGAGAGCTAAGGGGCTTAATCCCCTCCCAGAAGCATGAAGACGAATCCCCTTGACCAAAGAGAGCCTAAAATTGCGTTTTTTAGCCTTGAGTTTTAGAAATTTTCCGGGAGAGAGCACTCATTCTCCAATCCCCATCATAGTTTCACCAAAGGTAACTTTATTTTTTTTTAAAGACTTTAAATTCGAAAAATTTCCGAGGGAGAGCTACTTACCCTCTCCTTCTCCTCCAACTGGTACAAATATAGCCTAAAATGAGTTTTGGAAACTTTATTTTCAAAGTATTTCCAGTACAGAACTCCCGCATTTCCCTCCTTTGTGTATCATCTCCAAAAGATAGCTGCAAAATCTGTTTTAAATCGGAGAACTCCCGAATAGTCCATGCTGTATCCCTTGGTATACCAAAGATAGTTAAAAATTGTCTTTTTAGAACCTCTATGTCGAAAATGTTTCTAGGCGAACCCTTGAAACCACCAAACATAGCATGAAAATGTATTTTTTGTGCTTCAATTTCGAAGCATTGCCGAGAGTACGCAGCCCCTCCCCCCCTCAATCTTCTAATATCTCGGCAAATAGTCTACATTTGTGTTTCTATACCTTCAATTTGAAAACATTTCTAGACGGAACCCCTGAACCCGTGAAATGCATTTTTGGCTACCTTTGGTGGTGTTACGGGAAGAGAGTCACTCTTCCCGTAACACCACCAAAGGTAGCCAAAAATGCATTTTTAAGACATAAATTTAAAAAAAAATTCCGGTTGAGAGCCCCCTAGCCTCACTTTCACGCCACCACAATTGCATAAATCTTCAATTTTTAAATAAATTTCGGAATTTAGAAATTTCAATTTAGCAATGTTCTTGAGGGGGAAAGCCTTTTCATCTTCCCTTAACGCCCTTAAAATTTAATTTTAAGGCTTCACTTCAGAAATTTTTCGGAGCAGTTCTCACGAAACGCTCACCTCTGTCTATCTCTGAAGTCACTAAGAACTCTAAAATTGGGTTTTTTTCGGAACTTTTAGTATTTTGTAGACTTGTAACTTTTATTTCGGGGGAGTGCCTTTTGAAGCTTCATTGATTTTGCCTTTGACTTCACTTATCGGAGCTCCTCGCGAAACTTCTAGCCCCTCCCAGGAAACAATCCTGGGTGCGCCCCTGAAAGAAACAATATTGTTACAAATTCTGTAAACAGTAATTATTGTAGTAACGTAACCTGTAAATAGTTTCCCGTTATGAATATACAGCCCCTATACATTCGACTGAAGTATACGTTCCCCTATTTTTCATTGATACAATTTGTGAATGAAAAGAAATAAGAAAGTGTAGCACGGTGTAGCATTTTCTGGAATAGTTGAGAGGTCTCTTTCGGTGTGTATAAAAAGCCGTTACGCGTGATAAAAGAAGAGTTTCGATTGAGAATTTGTACTCAGAGTGTATTAGCTCTGTATATTGCGAGGCATTTTGCTGTGTTGTTTTACGTATTTGGATGTAAATACGTGTGTAACCGTTGAGTTTACGGTGTTGATTGATATTTGCTTAATTGCTGATGATTAATTTAGCATTTGTTACCGATCTTTCCTGTACATAGTGTAAATAAATTTCCTGTGTTTCCCTCAAGAACTGTGTAGTCCTTTCAAGAAAGTTGGAAGTCGCACCGGATCCGTTACAATTATGGCGCCTAATGTGGGGCCTCTTTTGGACTTTCTTGGAGTAAGTGTGACTTTGGACATTTTTTCATAAAGACTGTTTGAATTTGGGACTTTTTTTATGGTGATTACTCGCGCAATGGGTGACCAATTAAAACAACTTCTGGAAGCAATTAATGCTGTGAAAAGTGACTTGACTGAAAGTTTTGCGGCTTATCAAGAACAATTGAAAAATGAATTAGCGACTTACCAAGAACAGTTAAATAGTGATTTAACTGCTAAAATTACTACAAGTCAAGATGAAATAAAAAGTGACCTAACGTCGATGAAAATCATGATGGAGAATCAACTAACCGCCATGGGCGATAAAGTTGATGCTCTGGAAGAAAAATTTGATACTGTGGAAGAGCGCATTGCAAATGTGGAAAATAAGTTGGAAGAAGAAGACAAGAGATTTACTTCATTTAAGGAAGAAATGATTAAAGACATGGAAAGGAGATTGGCGACCACGGAAAGCAGCTCTGTACAGTTTGGCGCTTCCACATCTATTGCTCGTCCGTCCATTAAGATGGCCACATTTGATGGGAAAACTTCGTGGCAGGTTTACAAAACTCAATTCGTGATAGTGGCGGAAGCGAACGGATGGGACTCTGCTACCAAGGCCTGCTATCTTGCGCAGCATCCTTGAGAGGTGACGCAGCGGACATTCTTCAGACCCTTCCGGACAGCCAGCGCCTGGATTTCGCCGCCCTCACATCTGCGTTGGAGCTTCGCTTCGGTGAGAAGTGCCAGAAAGATTTCAGCCGACTCCAGTTGAAGTCCCGTTTCCAGAAAACCGGGGAAACCCTGCAAGAGCTTGCGGCGGACGTCGAGAGACTGTCTCATCTTGCTTTTCGCGACTGTCCTGCGGATGTTCGAGACAACCTGGCACTCAACTACTACATCGACGGGGTTCGAGATCCGGAAATCCAGAAAGCTCTACGGATGGCGGATGTCAAAGACCTGAATTCTGCTGTTGTGTATGCGATGAAGTTGGAGACCGCCCAGCAAGCAACCCGCAAGGATCGCCATTCAATCCGCGGCGTGAAAACTAATGAGCTTGAACCGGTTTCGTCATGTTTTGCTGAACTTGAAAAGCAAATAAAAGAAATTGCAGGAACCCTCAAAGGGATTTCGGCTCCCAAGGACCAAAATCGACAACCACTTAAGTGCTGGAAATGTGGCGGCGATTTGTCACTTACGAAGAAACTGTGAAGCTCGCCAAGAAACCAGAGAGAAGAGCGCCTCTCCCTCTCAGGTCCAGGAAAACTAAGCCATGGCAATCTCGCGGGGCGGAGGTCGCCAAATGGGAATGAGCCCCATCTTAAAGTTTTCCAGATTTCATCGACAAGTGGCGGCAGTGATGGACTGTTTGTTTACGCATATGTAAACGGGTTTCCCTGCGAACTGATTATTGACACTGGAGCCAATGTTACAATCATTAGAACAGATGTGGCTCGTCAATTTGGACTCAACATTCTATGGACGCCGCCCTGCCTTACCCTCCAAACTGTGACAGGTGACAAGATCGAGATTGAAGGTAAAGTAAACTTAGAAATTGTGTTTGGAAATGCCACTTACCATCATACGGCATTAGTTGCTGATATCACGGACTCCTTCATTCTCGGATTGGACTTTTTAAAGAAGTATGACTTCAATCTCGACTTCAAGACTTATGAGCTGCACTCGTCGAGAGAAGACAGCCGTTTTCCCCGCAGAAAGTGATGTAAAGTCCGCTCATCAAATAATAGCCCAAACAGATTTATCGATTCCCTCAAGGTCAGGATCATTAATACCTGGCTCCATTGAAGAAAGCAATAGTTTTCGATTTGGACTCATTGAATACCCCAACTTAAGCAATAACCCAAAAAGAGTGCTGGTAGCATCTACGCTTGTGGACCTTTCTAAGGATGTAATTCCTGTGAGAGTTGCCAACGTGAGTGAAAGGCCAAGGAATATCCGGAAAGGCGAAGTGCTAGCAACTTGTACTCCCGTAAACTGCATCATTAGAAGAATCAATTCCCCCGAGACTGTGTCTTCTGAGTCCTTGACATCGAAGTTAATTGGGAGTGCGCCATTATCGAAAGATCAAAGATCTGCTGCGGAACAATTGGTGGACGACTTCAAGCATCTGTTTTCATCTACATCGGAGGATGTTGGCCGTGGATTTAACGCAGCGTAGGATCTACACTGGAGAACACCCTCCTATGAAACAGCATCCAAGACGACTACCGTTCGCCAAGATGGAAGAGGTTGAGACCCTCCTGGAAGAGATGCAGGAGAATGATGTCATCGAACCCTCATCCAGTCTTTGGGCCTCTCCCATCGTCTTGGTCCGAAAGAAAGATGGTTCCACCAGATTTGTGTCGATTACCGACGGCTGAATGAAATCACCAAGAAAGACAGTTACCCTCTTCCACGGATAGACGACACCTTGGACACTCTTTCTGGACACAAGTGGTTTTCGACCCTGGACTTGAAGAGCGGCTACTGGCAAGTAGAGATACATCCTGATGACCGAGAGAAGACGGCGTTTACAACTGGACAAGGCTTATGGCAGTTAAAAGTGATGCCCTTCGACCTCTGCAATGCACAAGCTACGTTCGAGCGTCTTATGGAGACTGTGTTAAGAGGACTTTCCTACGAATCCTGTTTGATCTATTTAGACGATATCATCATCATGGGACGCAGCTTCGAAGAACATCTGGCTAATCTTAGGAAGGTGCTGCAAAAACTTAAGGAAGCCAATCGGAAGCTAAGCCCGTCCAAATGTAATTTGTTCCGCCGGGAAGTGAACTATCTTGGTCACATCATCTCTTCTGAGGGTGTACAAACCCATCCAGAAAATTTATCTGCGGTCAAGAGTTGGAGTCGTCCCGAAAACATCCATCAGCTGCAAAGTTTCCTGGGGTTCTGCACGTACTACAGGAAGTTTGTGAAGGGTTATTCCAACATTGCACGACCTTTGCATAAGCTGACGGAGAGCAAGCAAAAGTTTGAATGGTCCAAAGAATGCGCAAAGATGCATTTTTACGACTGAAGGAGGCTTTAACATCAACGCCTATCCTCGCCTATCCCCAGTCTGGAAAATCCTTCATCCTCGACACTGATGCGAGCCACTAGGGCATCGGAGCTGTTTTATCCCAAGAAATAGACGGCAACGAACATGTCGTCGCTTACTGGAGCAAATACTTGTCAAAGCCGGAGCGAAATTACTGCGAACCAGAAAGGAGTTACTGGCGATAGTGAAAGCTGTAGAACACTTCCTCATTACCTCTACGGCCGGAAATTTCTGCTTCGGACAGATCACGCCTCGTTAACTTGGCTTTTGAACTTCAAAAATCCGGAAGGCCAGATAGCCAAGTGGATACAGTGGCTCCAGGAATATGACATTGAGATCAAGCATCGAAAAGGGTTATCTCACGGTAATGCTGACGCTTTATCAAGGAGAACCTGTCCTGAGAACTGCCACTATTTTTCCCGAAGCGAGAAACAGTATGGAACGACTAGCCCTACTGCCTATCAGGTGACAGTGACTCCAACATCATCAGAACCTGATCAATGGAGTGACGACCAAGTTCGAAAAGATCAACTTGAAGACCCCGACATAAAGCCAATTTTGGAGTTCATGGAAAGTGACAGTCGGCGCCCTAGCTGGCAGGACGTTTCCATCTTCAGTTCTGCAACAAAAAGATACTGAGCTTTATGGAACTCACTCCATTTACGGAACGGCGTACTGTACCGAAAATGTGAATCTGATGACGGCAAAACATCTAGGTGGCAGTTACTACTTCCCCGATCAAGGATTTCAGATGTTCTGAAAGAAATACATAGTAGTGCGACTGAAGGACATTTTGGTGTTTTGAAAACCCTCAATAAAGTTCGGGAGCTCTTCTTCTGGAGCAAGGGGAAGGATGACGTGGAGAAGTGATGCCATTCTTGTGACGCCTGTGCTGCTCGTAAAGGACCGAAGACAAGAAGCTGAGGGAAGCTACATCTGTACAACGTTGGAGCTCCTTTCAAACGAATTGGGATCGACATCCTGGGTCCTCTACCAAGAACTGCTGATGGGAACTAATACATTCTTGTTTCCATCGACTATTTCACCAAATGGCCCGAAGCATATCCCATTCCAAATCAAGAGGCTACCACCGTAGCAGAGACTCTAGTCCAGCATTGGATCTCGAGATATGGAACACCTTTGCAGATTCATTCCGATCAAGGGAGGAATTTCATCTCTGCTGTGTTTAAGGGCCTATGTCAAATTCTCGGAACTAAGAAAACTAGGTCAACACCACTACACCCACACCCACAATCGGACGGTATGGTGGAGAGATTTAACCGCACAATCCTGAATAATCTCTCGTTTATGGTCTCCAGAAATCAACAGGATTGGGACAAGAAGCTACCTTTGTTCCTGCTGGCCTACCGCATTGCTGTTCACGAGACTATCGGATATGCCCCATCTCAGATGCTCTTCGAAAGAGAGCTTCGGGTACCTTGTGATCTCGTGTTCGGTCGTCCTCCGGATGCGCCTTCATCGCCTGAGGAGTACCAGGATCTCCAGGCCCTGTTGGAAGACGTTCATAACTTCGCACGAGAGCGAATCAACATCGCGGCGGAGAAGATGAAGACCCGATACGACACAAGGTCTACTGGACATGAATTCAACGAAGGCGACAAGGTTTGGTTATGGAATCCCATCCGACGGAAAGGTCTTTCACCCAAATTGCAGTCGCATTGGGGTGGACCCTACAAAGTCGTTAACCGACTGAATGACGTCGTTGTGAGGATCCAAAAATCACCTTATGCAGAACCTAGGGTTGTACATTATGATTGGTTAGCCCCATAATATGGCCATAGTTCATGAGTATTACGTAAACAACCATGGTTGATAACATAAAAGTTGTAGATAATTTTTTTGCTTTTAATGTTTAGTAATATCTCTTGTTATTATTGTGTTGCCTATGCATTATTGGTTATTATTTAATGTGTGTATTTGTGAACTTGTGATAGAAGTTTGGCACCCTTCCTGGGGATTGTACTGCTCGGGACGTGCAGTCCTCAGGAAGGGGGGAAGGTTACGAATTCTGTAAATAGTAATTATTGTAGTAACGTAACCTGTAAATAGTTTCTTGTAATGAATATACAGCCCCTATACATTCGGCTGAAGTATACGGTTCCCTATTTTTCATTGATAAAATTTGTGAATGAAAAGAAATAAGAAAGTGTAGCACGGTGTAGCATTTTCTGGAATAGTTGAGAGGTCTCTTTCGGTGTGTATAAAAAGCCGTCACGCATGATAAAAGGAGAGTTTCGATTGAGAATTTGTACTGAGAGTGTATTAGCTCTGTTTATTGCGAGGCATTTTGCTGTGTTGTTTTACGTATTTGGATGTAAATACGTGTGTAACCGTTGAGTTTAAGGTGTTGACTGATATTTGCTTAATTGCTGATGATTAATTTAGCAGTTGTTACCGATCTTTCCTGTACATAGTGTAAATAAATTTCCTGTGCTTCCCTCAAGAACTGTGTCGTCCTTTCAAGAAAGTTGGAAGTCGCACCGGATCCGTTACAATTTGTTTTTGATCATTTATTAAGAAATTTCTAATACCGATACCAATTCCAGTATCACGTTTTAAAAATACCGAATACCGGTATTAGTAAAGATATTTGTTTACATATGTTTGAAAAAATATTGAATACTAGAGGACCCGACAGACGTTGTTCTGTTCAAACTTTGTAAATTGAAAAGTTAAAAAAATTCAATAAACTATCAAGCGTTTGAACCGTTCTGTTTAAAAAAATTTTCAGTGACTGGAAGTACTTCTTTTGACTGAAGGAAACAACCCCATTGTTTGCTTTTGCAACTATCAGCAAGGCCATGGCCGAATTACATTAGCCCTTGGTCTTTGGCATCCACAAATTTGGCGACAATTGGGAAAATTGCTAAGACTCCTAGTTTTCAAACTCTTCCCACAATTTCTACATTGTCTGGGGGAATTATCATAACGTAGATCGTAAAATATGCAGAATTGGCGAAAACATTTCCCCATTGTTTAAATTCCGTGGCGCCAAGTTTGTGGACCTTTAAGAAATTAAAATGAAGCGAAGCTAAAAGACGTAACCATGGCAATGCAAAACAAAACATCAGTAATTTTAATGGAGATTAGATTTATTCGAACTTTATTTTTAACGGCTTGTAACTTTTTTTCCTTTGGAGATAAAAGGTTACTTTTTCGACCAAAGGTCGAGATATTTCTGGAGTAAAAAATGTCCTTTTTTCCAACGGTGTCAGAAAGAAAACTGTGGGACAATTCCTTCATTTTTTATTGATAGATTTAATGAAGAAAGAATTGCCAAAATTTCAGCTAAGCCTAAAAAAGTTCGAGCTAAAAACGCAAATTACTCCCGCCGTAATTAAGTTAGAGCATTGAAATAAATTGTTTAGAACGCGGAAAATTCTACCCTTTTCAACGATATATAATAATAATATGTGCAAGTAATTTTTCATTCCTTTAATAGCCAATTTACTTGAAATTTGGGCTTATATTTGAATAAAAAAAAAAGAACTATTTATTGGATTTTTTCGAATTATAGCCTATGTTACTCAGTAAGAAAGCACCTTTCATATAGTGAAAGAATTTTTCAAATAGGTGCAGTGGTTCCGGAGATTACCTCGAACATATAAACACACAAAAATCCGTCCTCTCTCTTTATATTAGTAAAGATCATTTAAATGAGGTAATGAAAAAATATAACTTGAAAATATTTTTGATGATCAGCAGCAATAAACACCTCCATAAGGTTGGGAACTTGTAATTTCTAGTAAAAACAGCTTAAACATGACATGCCTTCTCTTTAGTGTTTTATTTTTGCAAATCATTTGGTAACGTAAACATTATTTGGGACAGTTTTATTTTTTAATTAATACTTTTCAGTTTAAACATTACTATTATCCTTGTTATTTGTATATTTACTTTGGTTATACTTGGAACATATAAAAAAAATCACAGCAATTTTTGTTTAAAATATTTTTATTATACAAATTTTCAACAATTATTGCTATATACATTTACTACACATATTTAATTCAATAGATTATATAACCTATCACAGATTCTTTTTACATATGTTCATCAATACGAACTTCATGGGAATATAAGCTTCTCGTAGTAATACAGGGGATAAAGCAAAGGGAAAGATTTCACGCGATTGAAGCATTTCTCAACGGATAATGATGATGAACAAATCATTGGGCACAGTGCTTCTTAGCAGGGCCGGACTAATACTCCGTCAGTCCGTGCCCTGGCACGGAGTAAAGATTTTTGAGGGGCGCAAAATTGCCAAATCAAAATATGAAAAATATTTGCAACTGAGCTGCTGAAAAAAAAAAAAAACTAATTTCTCTAGAAAAAATACTGGCACCATCTACAAATGAAGAGGGCGCATCGCGATATCCCTTTATCTATTCTATAACCGTAGTCTGCACAAGTTTGAAGTAAAAGGTGTTAGTTCTTTTATACTAATTACAGAGATTTTAAAATCATTTTGTCATAAGTAGGATCAACACCAGCAGGGGCGCCTCGAACTTAAATTTTTAAGAGGAGAGAACTTTTCTGCCGAACGGAGCTCTAAACTTTGCAGAATGATAAATTATGGATATTCACACATGTGCTTACATCTTTAGTAAATAATTACATTTAGGCATTTTATTATTTCAACTAGTGGTACCCGCACGGCTTTGCCTGTAATAGAAAAATTAAAAGGTCTTTTGGTTCGCCTGTATATTTACAAATAATGTATGGTGAATTTTCTCGCCACTTGGCTTGCACCCATGTTACGGTTCCACGTTATAATTTAGTATCTCGCCAATTGGCTTGTGTCCATGTTACGGTTCAACGTTATGATAATTTCGAAATTTACTCGTCTATCTTATGATATTTTTGTTCTTAAAATTGGAATAGAAAAAGACCGCATCGAATTTTCGAAAAATCGCTTTGAGGTGAACACCTCCATGCTACAAACTAACTTTGTGCCAAATTTCATGAAAATCGGCCGAATGGTCTAGGCGCTTTGCGCGTCACAGGGATCCAGACATCCAGACATCCTCCGGATATCCAGACAGAGAAACTTTCAGCTTTATTATTAGTAAAGATTATGTCTCCAAATTTTCAGAATCATCAGGCAAAATGTCCCGAATTATGAAATTTTTGGAAGATTACAGTGACTTCCCATCGGAAAACAAAATTTCGCGGTTTTTTTTTTTTGCAAACAGAAGCGAAAATTGAAAAATCCGACGTAAAAAGATTTTTTACAAGGTTTAAAAATTTTTTATTATGACAGGGTTGCGAAAATTAAAGCCTCGCGAAAAAAATGCTCTTACAGTATTCAGTGCAATTTGGAAACTCATGGCACGCTTTAGACTAAAAAATGTATAAATTTATAAATAAACAAGATTGCGTCTGGGGTGCTGATGTTTTTCTATTTCTGTTTTTCTTACTTTCATTTTTTTCTTACCATGAAAATCTCAAAGCTGAATGCTGAAAAATGTATATGCCGTTAAAATATGGTTCAAACAGATAAATCAAAGTAGAGAGAGATAGAGAGAAGTGAGATTTAAACGATTGATATGAAAAGTCGCACTAGAAGTTGTTAAATGGTTGAAGGGAAAAAACGAAGGTTAAAACAAGAACTCTGCAGGAGATTAATGAGACACGATATTTAAAATGAAACATAGTAGAAAAATGACCATAGTTATCACACAAAAGTCAAAAATAAAATAAAATAATAAATAAATAAAAACACCTCCGTCCAAATCAATAAAATATACTTCTGGGGCTGTAAGCGTTTGAATTCAAACATGTTAAAATGCAAGGTAAGAGTGAAAATTAAAAGTTTTAATATTTCCGGTTTTAGGACTGTATTCTGAAAGAGTTCCCAGGGTTAGGTGAAACCCTAGAACCCTAAAACCTGATCCCTATAACATCATCAAAGATTGTCTAAAGTTGTTTTCGAAACTTTAATTTTGAAAAATTTCCGAGGAAGTCTCCGCAAATCTTACCCCTTACCCTAACGTCATCAAAGATTGCTTACAATTTGCGTAATTATAATTTCAATTTTGAAAAGTTTTCGCGGAAGTTTTTACAACCTTCCCTTTCCACCTTTAAAGGTCGACTTTTGTTTAAACGATTTCAATTTCGAAAAATTCCGAGGGGAAAGGCACTAAATTCTCCTCATCCTAACATGCCGAAGATCGTCTAAAACTGAGATTTTGGAAATTAAAACTTCTGACAATTTACTAATGAAGATTTCTCCAATCCCATTCCTTCTCTTACAATTACGTACAATTACGTATTTTGGACGAAAAATGTATGGGGGATGATCCCAGATCCCATTCCGTTCCCTTACTTTAACAAGTGTTGCCTGCCGACCGAGTGGTGTAATGGTTAGGCGTTGGCATCTTACGCCTGAAGACAAAGGTTCAAACCTGGCTTTAATCGATGGATTTTCAAGATGAATAAAATAGACAGCTCCCGGGTCGTATGATTTTGCGGCATGTGAAAGATCCTTCGATTATTCGTTTGGCTTGAAGTACTCTCGGGAAAATTAAATTCCCAGCTCAGTTTCGCATTGTAAGAGCCCAGGTACCTCCATCTGATACGGATGCTACATCGGGAGATCGCACTAGGTCTACAAAAGTCAAAGCCTCTAACACAGTCTCATTAGAAATAAATAAAAAAAGACAAAGATTGCTAACAACTGCATTTTTTTTTTGGAAAATTTTCCTCTCTAGACGCTTTGACAACCTCTTCTTCCCTTCTCTTTTTCAAATTTTGTGTACAGAATTAAAATTTTGAATCGTTTAAAATTTTGTTTAGAGCCTCAAGTTCGAAAAATTCCAAACTAAGGTCCCCTTAACATTCCTTCTCTTCCATCATCAAATCATCAAAGATTGTCTAAAATAGCGTTTTCAGAGGTACTATTCAGAAAACTTTCCAGGGTGTAACCCCTAGACCCCCTATTTAGGCGCAAAATTTACCCATGACGCAATGTTCACATTGCTTTTTTTTTTTTTTTGAGCAATCAGGAATTGCTTATTGTTTTCACTTGACCGTTGAACGACGTCCCGTCCCTTGATTTTATTTTTCTATTATAATGCAGGCGTCCACGTGCCTCGGAATCGAATTATTTAGAAACGACCGTCGATTGTACACAATCTTTTTTTCGCGAAAAAAGTATTCAGCACACAACATTCAGCACATAACAACCAGCCCCTGGCATTCATTTGAATTTTAAAGTCTTAAATTCTAATTTTTGTTGCGATAAGAGCCATTAGTAGAACCCAAGGAGTAGAGTCCTATCTCAATTCGTGATTGCAGAAAAACATAATCTGATTTCAAAATCTCAAAATTCAAACTGTTTTATTTATTTATTTGCACATAGAAAAAGGATTAGTAATATGCATGTAACACATAAGCATAATTCTACTAATTCTAGATTCCACATAGATAAAACAAGTCCCCTGATTTGTGAGCTCTTAGCGCTTCGCGCCCCCACGCCACAGGCCCGGATTTCTATTCCCGGGTGGAGCATGGTTGAACTCAGCCGTTCATCCCTTCAGTGGGTCGATAAAATGAGTACCAAGTGCACTTGGGAACCAAACACTGGGGGTTCCGCGTTAGGCTGACCACCTAACCGGGTCGTATGCCTTGCAACCCAGAGCCCCTGGTCAGGAAAACTGAGTTGGGCACAGTAGGCCTCGGCCCTCATGGACTGTCGTGCCGCAGGGTTTGGCTTTTTTACTCCCACTTAAGCCACAGACGTTAGATCTACTCTCTCTCTCTCTCTCTCAGATCGCTGTCTTATGAATGGAGAATTTGAAATCACCAGAATCAAATCTGTCAACCGATTTGAAAATTGTTATTTACAATTTACATTAATTGCCAAGTTACTTTGACACATTTTATGTGTTTGCCTAAAAAAGATTATGTGTTTTTTTCATTTGTTGGGGGGGAGGGGGGGGGGGCTCTTTATACATGCAGTTCGAAAGGGGCGCAATTTTTCCCTTTTGCACGGAGTGGTTCATAAGCTAAATCCGGCCCTGTTCTTAGCCTATGGTCCGCGAATTGCTAGTAAAAATTAATCTTGGATTTGGGGGCGAAAACTATTTTATTTTTGTATCATTTCATCCATATTGTGTAAGTTTGAACCTACACAATGTTGCATATTGTGTAAGTTTATGCAACATTTTAACTCTGTTCTACAGTAAGATTTTATAACGGTGAGTTACAATCATACTGAAATTTGTGTTAAGTGGTGACCTTCGTTTGTATGATGATTATCTTAAGGTGATGAAATCCCAATGTGAAAACATCGCAGACATTCAGATTGGATTGCTTGATGAAAGTAGTCCAGTACTTAGGGAAAAGGCACTAAAACTCCTTCTTCCTTTTCATTCCATTTATCTTTGTGATACAGCATTCTGAACTTAGTCATCAAAAATAGTTGAAACTGCCTATTAAACTTGAACGCTCCAATGAGACTGCCGTTGACCTTTTTGGAGCCAAATGTAGAAAAAATTTCAAATGAAGTGCAAGATCAGAGAAGCCATTGAAGTCTATGTCACTCAGTAAGAAAGCACCTTTCATATACTGAAGAAATGCTTCAAATAGTTCCGGAGGTTGCCTCGAACATATAAACACATAAAAATCTGCCCTCTCTCTTTATAATATTAGTACAGATAAATAAGGTGAATAGATGAGTATACTGTGTACCTGTTTAAGAGACTTTTTTTTTCCTCTGACATTTTGACTCAGCTATGCAAGCATTGCGTTTGAAATTTTAGCTGAAATAAGTTGGACTTCAAAAAAGAAGGAGTTCTGGTGGTCCTAGAAAGAAGTGTGCTCCATTTGCCGAACCCAGCTGGTGCAATTAAAACTAAACGGCCGTGAAGCTACAAAGATGTGTGTGTGTGGGGGGGGGGGCTTTGAGGTGCCATGCTCTAAAAGTTTAACAACATACAAAGATGTTTGTATATACATAATTGTAAGGGTTTCAATAGGGGATGGTTCGTTGCTTCTGAGAGAAATATATCAATATTAACAGCCATCATTTAACTGTGATTTTTAAAAGTAATCATCCACAGTAGTGTACAATAAATCTGTTAGGTATAAAACATTTTTTTTATGATTGTAATGTTTTATGAGGCTCAAAAGAATCTTTGTGTTCGGCAGTTGCTGATTCATAGTTTCATTAAAATATTTAAAGTACTTCCGATTTAGCAATATGTATTCCTAAGTTCACTTGACCGTAAATTGAACCTCACTATTTGTTTCGTTATTCCTCATTTGCATCCTTCTAGAAACATTGAGAAATTGAGTGAAGGACGGGAGCCGTCACGTGGGGTTTTAGATGCCTTTGTAAGAATGAAAATGTAAAAGTTTTGCAAAAGCTGTCTTATCTAGTGGACTCTAACGAAGAGGATTAAGGAATTTTTCCGCTCATTTCTAAGGGGATAGATACCCTTTGGCAAATTTAGTCCAGCTTTTTAATAATTTTGTTCATTGTTAAGTGTAGAACAGTGAGGTAGTCGGGGAAGACAGCCTCTTCTCCACTTTTTCGCTTTAATTCAATGATCCGTTCTGCATTTTAATTTCATTATGTTTTTTTAATTTTTAAAAACTTAATTCCCAACTTTCTTCCAAGACTAGACCAATAGTGCAGAATATTTCACGGGGAAATTCTCCTAAGTTTTAAATTGTATTGCAATTTTTCATTAACTTTCGATTTGAATTTCAAGGTTCTAATAGATTTCTAGAAAATAATCCATACCTATGTTATTAAAACAGCTTTCTTCTATCAGTAGTAATCAAACAAGCAGTTATAACTATTGTCAACTTTTATCTTCGAGTTCTTTTTAATCCAGTTTTTACGCATAATATCCCCAAACGAACGAACCAATTATTAAAAGCAGTATTGCGTTTCCATTACATATCCTGTTCCAAAATGGTTTTTCTACAATGGCATCAGCTGCAAGATTTGCCTCCTCTTGAGCTCCGATTTCGACGTGCTCAATATCATCTTTGTTGTCGGAGATCCCGCAAACAAAGTACAGGAATTTCTTCCATGCTGGTCTTTCCGAAAGATCTAGAAGTAAAATAAAACAAAAAGATATGTAATGGTAGACACTACATATGCTATTCAAATAAACAGACGTTACATTTCTTGAAGTAAAAAAAACTTCAAGAAATGTATTTTATTTGGAATGAACAGAAGTTTGGGTCTCGTTTGAAAACATCTAGTCGTTACATCCAGATAAAATGAGTGCACAGGAACGTCCCGTTTTCGAAAACAATAGAACTTCATCAAATCCGGGAACAAAGATGATAACATGTCGCACGAAAGGGGAGAAAATGTTTAACTAGAAGAAAACAAAATCTCTTCTGCCTTCCTGCTAAGAAAGAGGAGAACATTAAAGAATTCCTTCTTTCTTTGGAGGAAGGGAGAAAACTTTAACTTTAAATTCATTATTTTGAAAAAAAAAAAGATAATTTTTTAAACGAATTTTGAAGATAGAAATCACAAAAGTACTCTAAATTAACTCATCCTTTGAGAAAACATTAGCTTTATGAAAACTAATTTTTGAATTGCATCTTACCTTTATCCTCTTCTATTTTTTCTTCCTTAAATTTTTTTATGGGTTCTTGAATGATCACAACTGATACTGGCTTTTCCTTCTTCATTTCAGCTTTAAAAGTATCATCAAAACCTAAATTTGACTCCCCTATATTTTCATCTTTGATTTCGGACAGAATTTGCTTTTTAGTTATTTCTGTTCTAATGGTTCTGCTAAATCGATTCCAAAAAGTCAATCTGTGAAGCTGTGAAAAAAATGTGATTGTTGTCAGAAGATTATAAAGTAAAAAATAAAATAATAGTTTAAAAAACTAAAAAAAACACGCTTTCGTAGCAAAACGAACAAAAAAGTGAAAAATAATCTTTGGTTGATGGTAGTTGACTAATCACTTAATTTTAATTTAATACAAAAAAAGCGTGGGGTGCTGTCTATTTGCATTTTTGCTTGGAAAACAAATGGAAGAAATTCAAGACAACTGATAAGAAGCCCCCACGCTTTTGTTGTATTACATTAAAATTAAGTGATTGGTCAACTACTGTCAACCAAAGATTATTTTTCACTTTTTTGTTCATTTTGCTACGAAAGCGTGTTTTTTTAGTTTTTTAAACTATTATTTTATTTTATTTTATTTTTTATTTATTTATTTTGTGTGATATATGAAAATTTGTATCAGATTTGGACTCAATTGACGAAATTATTTATAAAACGAGTGCGAGGTAATATCTTAAAAGTTAAGACAAGGGCACCCTGATGGGAAGCTACCGTGAGTCATCGATGTATGTTTGCGGAAATCTTATTAAAATAACTTTGAAAATTTGAAATGCTGCATTTGAATAAAAGTTTTGTTCAACAATGGTCTGATCAGCAATGAATTTCCAATTGAAGGCTCACCTAAATTTTGGCATAAAATTAGTTAAAAACAATTATATTTCCTGTTATAATTACCTTGGAACATTGGAACAAATTTTGTCTGATGCAGAAAAATTAAAGGTTTTTGTAGATATTTTTAAATAATTTTTGCGAGCATTTTTTAACGTATTTTTTAAATTTTTTCCTTTTTCACATTATTGGATTTATGCCAAAATATTGATTAAAATTGGAGGAAACTAACAATTAAAAGAGTTAATTAATTAATTTGATTATAGAATATTGCATTGTCATCGGGTCTGAGGTCGCGTGCCAAATTTCAAAAGAATACGATCGCAGGAAGTGGGCAAAATTTGAGCTGCAAGATTCCGTTACAAGATACATACTCATACATACATACATACATACAGGTGAAGCTAATAAAAGCGTGTTAATAAAAATAGGTTAATTTCCAAAACCGTATTACGTGTACATATGCTGACTTTATCAATATTTATTTTTCTCTGGAAATTTGAATTGCTCTTTTTTGTACATTATGAATCGCAGTGAAAGATGTTCAAACACTAGGTTAGCTAAAAAATACAGAAGCATTCTTACACCCTCTGTTTTTTTTTTTTTTTTTTTTTTTGGAAAACGTTGCCATTTTTTACGCTTAGCATTTCTTCTACGAAAATTTGGGGATTTTTGAAAATGAAAGTAACGCATGACTCATGGAAAATAATGTATTTGTTTATGACATGGCGTTAGTTCAAATGTATGAAGTTAAAATTATATCCATGTCTGAAGTTCAAGAACTTAATCCCGTTATTTACTGGATTTTTGCAAGTTTCGCTCTATCTTAACTGCACGTCGTTCAGTTTTATGTACCAATAGCGCATCGAGAAATTTCCTTTGCCCCCTCCAGAAGGGAATTTCTCGCTACTCTACTGGTAGATAGATTTTGATTGAATCGAAAACAAGCCATTTGAATATACTCTTAAATGTTGATGTCCATCACTGAAAACATTCATTCAAAGTTTCGCTTTACAATTTCATCAATCAAAACAACGTCTGAGCAAAGTTAAGCCGGATTTTTTTATAATCCTGGAAGATTGCTATGTTTTATTGATCCAGAATAAGTTATTCAGCTTCTAGAAAGTCTTGATTTGAAAGCTTTTCGTTAAACCTGTTCCTTGAACCAAAGTTGTTAAAATTTATGAAGAACTTCTTGACAGAATTAGAGGCACTATAAACCGAAACTTTATTTTATTACAACAAATATTTCCTTTTGATGTAATTCCTTTTTAAGGAAGAATGCTTTTTATGTTGGAAGCATGTCATGTTTCATGTTTATTTAAACAAAATCTGTCATACATAAGTAAGAATTTGAGATTACGTTCTACACTTACATGAATTTTATCAATGGGCTGCGTTAGGAAAGAAACCACGAAAGTTACTGCACAAGATATGAGGAACAAAATGATGCCGAAGTGTAAGTAATGGACTTTTGAAATAATGTCCGGTCGAGGGTCTGGCAAGCCGGATGAACAACTAGGAACAGTGTAAGAAAATTCCCATCCAAATCGGACCAAACCTACAATAAGGCCGACCATTAATCCCCAGAAAGCACCCTAAAAAGAAAAGGAAACATAATATTTTGTTAGTTCAACCTCAGAAATAAAATATTTTGTTTTTTGACATGTGTGTGTACTAGTTATTAAGTTGCTTTGCGCTCTTTAAAAGACGAATACGTTTTACTCATGATTTTTGTAGAACATCGCAATTTTTGTAAATCATGTTACTTTCTAGTCATCGCTAGATTACTAATTTTATGAAAGAAGCTTCAACTAGACATTCGGAAACAGGCACCGGTTGCGCCGGTGCCACCGCAAGCGGTCGAAACGGTTGAGTTCCTAATTCGCAACTCCAGTGCTCGAATACGCTACCTTGCGGTGATTTATAAAAACTGCCGGGAAAACTAAAACATTGCCACGTTGCGTTCCACGTATGTCTGCTGAAGTAAACACAGGCAGTTTCTTCTGAGTATTTATTAACGCAATCGATGTGTCTTAGTTTGCTTTCAGCTACGGAAATTAATTCGTCCCTGTAGTAGTATTCTCGAGCTTCTCAAAATAATGTTAGTTTTCATTATTTCCTTCTAAAATATGAGTTGATTGAGAAATGGTGAAAGCGAAAATTCTGAATTAACAAACTTGGATAACGTTATACAAGGTAAAAATTTTTATTGTTTTGTATGAATTTGTAAGAATATGGGTTTTTTTTAAATCTTAAATTAATTAAAGCTAACCATATTTTACAGCCAGCATTTAGTTCGAATGGACAGTATGCAAAATATTTTCTTGAATATATTATCGTAGAACAAAATGAAAAATGTTTAACCGAGAAAGAAATTACTTTATTCCTTTTATTCTCCGCTGAAAGGTTTCGCCAAATTTGTTTAGGGTTATAGTTTTAGTATTGTGCAAGCAAAGTAGCCTTGGCGAGATTTCGCGTTTTTAGTTAAACAATTTTTAATTTTTATTATGAGTGGAATAAAATGGTAGTAAGATTACAGAATTCAATAAGTAAAAAGAAATAATGGTCAATCAAACTGAAAAGAAAACTACCACCATATATCCGTGAGAATTTTGTTGATGATTTGCATAACATGACATAATTAAATCGTAACTCAGAAATTAGAAAAATTGAAACAGAAAATTTTTAAATTAACCGATTCGGGAATTCGAGTGAAATAACTCAGCTACAAATGTAAAACAATAAGCGCTAGCCAAGCAAGGCAAAAAAGTATCATCTTCTTTCGATTATAATTTGTAATGTCATATTGAATTTTCTAGCATTAATTGTTATTCTTGTCAGGCCACAATTATTATTTAGTTTTATCAAGAAGTGATAAATATCGAATTCAACATCGTGGAAATAGCTGCTTAAAACTACGAACTACGTAGTTTGCATTAATCTTTGACGTTGAGTAATGCTTCTTGAATTCTCATTTCTTTCTACGTGGGTCAGAATATCCACAAGACTTTGAAAATTAATTTAAAAAGAATAAAGCAAAAAAATCATACATACGAACAAAAATCACAACACTTTTAGCATTTTCTTCGTTACCACATGCGTTTGTTTTAGTTTTTCCTCCGCCATTAGACAGTGACTGCAGTGCCCCCTATAGTTCGCTGGAGTTGCGAATTGAAAGCACATTGTGACTTGATTGTTTCCGAACGCTTGCGGTGGCACCGGTGCCTGTTTCCGAACGTAGCCATAGAGATGGTTCGCAGATAAATGGAAAAGTTTCGAGAGAGGCTTAAAAAAATCTTAAGTATTGAACGAAACCATCAAGTATAAATTTTAAAACATAACAAATCATGAATAAGATGTAGAGCACACTTTTAAAACTACGGGTTGCATATGGCACCTTTTAGGATGAAACGTTGCAGCACCAATAGTATCTTCTGAATAGTGCCATAGGGAGCCAACTGGCACCCTTAATGAGCTAAGTGAAATGGTAACATATTTTCACGGTTAGCAGAACCACCTAACAATACTTTAACTAATTTCTTGCTCCAGTCAAAAAAATAAATAAATAAATAGATCTAAGGATCAACGAAAATAATAACAGACGTCATTTTCAAAATAAAATACACAAGTTGTAATATTTTATGGTTTATCAAAAATGGATATTTTTACCGTCTATGGGTTCTTAGGTACATATGCACATGCAACCGGGCCGAAAAAACTCAATATTCATTTGGGGGTGAGTAAAATGGAAATTCAGGCCGAAATTCGAGGGAAATTTTTTCACGATTACAATAATTCCTTTGCTATGAAAAAGGAAGTAAAAAGAAGGAAGAAAATAAAAAATGTAACCTTACTTGTTCATTGATTCTCTTAAACATGATGGCTAAGATATAAACTGCACAAACAGGAGGAGCTAGATATGCCGTCACACTTTGTATGTAATGGAATAATTGACTGTTCTGGGCTGACTGAATTATAGGTATCCACACGATACTCACAACAACCAGGAAAAGGACAAACACCCTGGAAATAGTTTTTTAAAAACTTACCTATTTGAACATTGCTTTATACAGGTTTATAGTTCGTCACATGCAGAGTTCATAAGAAAAAGAGAGAAAAATCAAAATATTTGTGATACAGGATCAATTCTCTTTTAACTGATGATGCTCACGTTTTCAATTTTGGAAAGTTTATGTTTAAGCGATTTTTTTTTTTTTTTTTTTTGTAGACACATTTAATATCATCATTTATTTTGAAAAACTCTTAAGATATGAGCGAAAAAAAGATTAAATAAATAAAATTTCTCTTTCTGTTGATAAGAACAACTTTATTTTTTCCGTTAAAAGTTAATACCACTTTGTTCATAGAAAACGCACCTTCCAACTATGAGAAGTTCTGTTTCTGAAGCTTCTTTTCTCATTCGCCTCCATATATCCATGGTGAAAATTGTTGAACTACTGTTGAAAATTGACGTTAAAGAACTCATTAATGCCGCCAGCATAACGGATATCATTAAACCACGAGCACCTTTGAAAATAAAAGCAAGGTTACATCATTTTGATTGAAGATAGAATGTAACATAATTTCATTGCAAAGAAAACTTATGAAGAATAAAAAAGAAACGCATGAATGTTTATACAACAGTGTTGTAACTTTTTGTAGGGAAATCATTGAGTAGGCAAGAAGCTCTAATTTTACAATTACTCATTGTGTCAATTACTTACAGCTATGTTACAATCTGCAAGACAAGTTGGGCTCTAATTTTTTAACAGTGGGAATTTGGGAGAGACTGAACTGCAGGTTTGGCAGCTCCGATAATTATTCCTTTAAACAGAGTAACCAACTGCTATATGTTGCGATGTTTGTCAAAGTCTCTCAAAACATCTCAGCTTTGCTGACAAAGTTATGGTTCAATAGGCAACCAGTTATTAAAAATTAAGTTCTGTTAAAAACTGTTGAGAAATCTGCAATGTCTTCTAAATGTATGCGTACGTGAATTATGCCCTTTTTCATTGGCGTAAAGGAAAATAAAATATAGGCAGTGGCGGATACAGCCGGCGGGCAACCGGGCATTTGCCCGGTGGGCCGGTCATGCTTTGGGCCGATCAACTAACAGCAAAGTATTTCGGGCCTGTCTACTAACAGCAAAAAGTAAATCTTGCACGGATGTGTATAGAATAACGCAAATTCGCAAAACACAGCCTCAGCTCCTCTTTACGCATGGATTAAAGCTTGCGGGTGGAGGGAGGCAGGACCGTTACCAAGAGGGGGGGAGGGGGAATTTCTGAAATGGGGCTGCACAGGGCCTGATTACCACACAGGCTGACTAGGCCTAGGACTGGGGCCCCATGTTCCTAAGGGGCTCCACATTTTTCAAAGAATTATTCATAGTATTGCAACGATTGGAAAAATACATGTATTTAAAAAAAATATGACTTATTAATTGGAATAAACTTCTTTGAAGGGGAATTTTTAATCATTCTGCCAGTAACGAATTTCCTTGATCACGATTATGAGGGGGCCCAAAGGGGATTCATAAACGCACATAAGTGATTTATACATAGTTGTGTGATTATACAAAAGTGCATTCGTGCTTTAAAAATGTAAATCAATCACAGCATAAGGGGGCCTCCAAATTAATGTGGACCTAGAGCCTTACTTTTAGTTGTTCGGGCTCTGGGCTGCCAATATATTTTTAGTGGTATAATAAAAATTAAATGAATAAATTTAAAAAAAAAAAAAAAACAGGGAAACCTTAGCGGTCGTAAAAAGTTAAAATACTTTTTTTTTTTTTTTTTTGACGCTTTTATTTATAAATGACAATTCAAATTGCTCTAAAATTCAACTTACAACAAGGGCCGACGTGAGGTCATGTCAGCTTAGTTGGAGAATAGGGACCCGGCTCTTAATTGAGCTCGTGCAGAGGGTAAAATATCCTAATGGTGAAAGGTGTAGAAGGGGGCCTGTGAAAAACATTGACCTATGTCATTTTTTTCCCTTTTTGCTCTCGGCGACCCTGTTTATAACAATTGGAATAAAAGTGACACAATATTTTTTTCCGAAAAAATTATTTAAAAAAATGCAATTGTAAAATTGAGGAGCATGAAAGGCTCTACATCATTAAGATTATCAAATTATAGGCCAAATGCCGCCGAAATGTGAGTTTCAAACATTTTTTGACAAAACATAAAGTATTCTGTACGCTGCCTGTTTCAGGCCCCTCAGTTTGAAAAGGAAATAAGTTGATAAAACCCAACGTCGAAAGAATTCCGGTGGTCCCCAGAACCTCCCCCCTCCTAATATCATCGAAGATCGTGTAAAATTTAAATTTTTAGGCTTCAATTTTGAATAATTTCATAAGAGAACAGCCGAACCCACTCCCGCCAACGCCATAACATGGAATTTCAGTTTCGAAAATTTGTTGTAGGAAAGCACTCGAACCTCTCCCATTTTTTTAAACATTTACAAAGATGGTCTAAAACTGGGTTTTTAACTTAACAGTTTCAAAAAATTTCTGGGAAAGTGCCCCGTTCCATCCTCTCTCTCGGCATCATCAATGAAGAACGTTTTAAATCTCGCTTTTAGTGCTTCAATTTCGAAAATTTTCCGGGGTGAGCCTCCGGAAAACTCCTTTTCCTAACATCACTGAAGGTCAGCAAAAATTTCGTTTTTGGAACTTAACTTTCGAGTAACTGCCGGTGCCCTAGTCTTTACCAACATAGGCGGATTTAGGCTGTGAATTCTGGGGGTGTAACAAAAAAGCAGTGGCTTAGCTAGGGAGGGGCGGAGAGGGTGGTCCGCCTGGGGCGGCGATTTAGCACTTTTGGTGTGAAAAAAAAATCAAATAAGGGAATCATACTTTAAATCTAGTACTGGAGGCAAAGGGGAAAAAAAACCGTTTGAAATGTAAGGTTTTGGTATGACTGAACGATCATTTCAGTGTTCAAAGATGTAATATTTCCGTCGTGAGCCCTTGAATCTTCCTCATTCTTAATGTCTTTAAATTGTAAGTCCTTAAATTGTAATTCAACACTTAAATTGTATTTTTAAAACTCAAATTTCGGAAAATATTCAAATATGTAATATTAAATATATTTCTGGAAATATAACATCTGTTTCTGTATATACAGTGGCTCCCAAAAGTGTTCGTACACCTTGAAATTTTGTAGTAAAACCAAAATAACGCAAAACTGAATTTAAATATGAAGCCCAATATTTTTTCACACCATTCTTATGCCATTCTGAATAAAACTCAGTAGTTTTTTTCAAAATATTGCCAGATTTTATTTTTGAAATTTGTCAAAAAATGAAGAGACGGAGAAATAATACGCCACAAAAGTCGTCGTACACTCAAATTTTTTCGAATAAATTCATGATTAAAACTATCATATGTCATTTTTTTATTATTTTTGCATTGTGTTGACCCTTAAAAGTCATTTGGCTTTAATTTTTTGTTTATTTATTCCTTAATATTGTGCTTATTACTTTAAAATAACTGGTATTTGAAAAACACCACAAACACCATTCGAAATTTGAATTGTTTACTCACAGTAGCGGTAAATTGGTTTGAAATGTCTCTAAATTAGGTAATTTATACCATTCTATAGTGAAGTGCTTGATAAAATGCTTTAAAGACAATAATGGGATCGAAAACACGGTAAGAAAAGGTCAATTGGCAAAGTTAACAATGCGTGATCGGAGGTTTACAGTTAAAAAAATTATGAAAAATACACATTTGAGTGCTGAAAAAATTTCTGCAGAATTTAATGAAACATTTTACGTTTAATTTTCACTTAAAATTGTTCGCCAAGTTCTCTGATTAACTGGATTAAATGGGACCTCTTCCTGCAGAAATTTTATTGTTCGTGCGAATAACAGTAAGCTTACGCTTTCCGTCACAAAATCAATGATAAATAAGCTCAAAACGTTTTGGAACAACGTCTTACTTATAGATGAAAATAAATTTAACATTTTTGGTTAAATTGTTGTATAATTGTAAATAAAAGAAAAAATGAGGAATTTAATCTGAAGAACTTAGTTGGATCAGTTAATCAGGACGGTGAAAGTGTTTTAGTGTGAGGGTGCATTACAGCATCAGGACTTGGAAATTTGGAATTTTTTGATTAAATAATGAATCATGCTGTTCATTTAAATATTTTAAAAAGCAATTTTAAACTATTAACCCAAAATTTGGTAATCGGAAACAACTTTGTTTTTTTATCGAGATAACGATAATAAGCACACGTTTGCGTTTGGTGCCTCAAAAATTGTCCTTAAGCTTAGAAATACCCCCTCAATCTCCAGATTTGAACTTAATGTAACATATTTAGAGATATCTGGGGTCTAGATTACGAAAATACAGCTTTGAAACGAAAATAGAGCTAGAAACAGTAAGACTGAAACTGGGGTTGAACACTTACTCAGAAATTACGCAAAAAAAAGAAAGAAAAAACAATGAAATATATTCCCAGACGTTTAAAAGCTCTTGTTGATACTGCATGATGTTCTACTAAATAATAACTTTGTAAAAAGTTAGATTATTTACTAATTTTTTGACATTTTTTCAAAGTGTACGAAGACTTTTGTGAGATAAAATTTCCGGCAATTTTTGGTTTTTTATTTTTTAAAAATTATGTTTTAATGTTTTATTAAAAATTTTCATGTAGTTTTGTTAAATATAGATCATAGATCTTATAATAAAATACCTATTCCGAAATATTAATTCTAACCAATGGATAATGGCCTATTTCATTGAAAATCGTAGGTGTACGAACACTTTTGGGAGCCACTGTAAGTATCAAATATATTTCTGTAAAAGTTGTTTCTTTGCCAGTGCTGAATTAATGCAGGGAAAACAAATTATTAGAACTTTGTTACGGAATAAAAGCTGACTCTCTATCGTCCCCAAAGGTTTAAACTGACTTCAGTTTGGATAAAGATTCTGTAAAGAACCCCACTCCCCCAAATGTTACTTTAACTGCAATTTTTGATGTACATTCAGAATATTTCTCCGAGATAGGCGCCTGACCCCGCCCCCTTCATTTTTGTAGGAAGAATACGGATTAAATTAATTTCCCCTAGCTACCTTAAATGAAGTTTTTTATTTTGAGCGATAATTTTCAATGCTTTAATGTATAAGATACGTCTCAATGAAAAGGTGGCAAATAGAGGAACCGCCACGGGCGACAGAAACTGTAGCTACGCCATTGCAATATAGGGGACGGGGAGGGGGATACAGCACTGCAAATGTCGACTAAAGCTGCTATTTTGAGGGCAAAGGCGACTATTTTGATGACAAAAGCGAGTATTTTGCAATCATTTGTAAAATACAGCGACTATTTTAGTAAGTGTAACTAAAATTCATAAAAAAGATTTTTTTATTCCTCCTAGAAGAAAAAAATTGTAAAAAAATTAAAAAATCGCTTTTAAGTTTACCCCCTACTTACCACGAAAAAAAGGGAAAAGTTTTACCGCGTTTAATTTTTGAAAATATTTCTTTTAAAAAGTGGGAAAACGAAATGTAATTAAACATTCACGACCAGAAAAAAAATGTGAAGTTTATATTTTTGTATAAAAAAAGTTTCGTAAAATTTTGTCTCGATCGTAAAAGATCGCAAATTTCGTAATGGTATCGTTTTTGTGAGTGCGATTTTTGTAAATTATTAGTTCGTGCAATCGCGATTTCTGTTTCTCAACTATTTCTTTTTTTATTTTTTTTTACTGTTTTTTTTTTTAATTTCTTTTATTCGTACTATACATTTTTTTTTTTTTTTTAACGAGAGCTAATTTTTTCTAGATCGGAAATATGAATGTGACGGCTCTTTTTGTAAGGTCAGTATTTTACTGTTGACTTTAATCAACAGTGAGACAGTAAGAAAAATATACTAGAATCTGTCAGTGCTGGTTTCTCTCTGGTGTTTACTCGGGTTGGGCTAAAATTTGGAAAATATTTTTTAAAGTTTTCCTTTTTAAAGGTTGTTTGGAGAAAATTTACCCCACGTAGGTCTGTCCCACTTCTTGGCATTAAAATGATATAAAAGCTTTTTTTTTTTTAGGAGACTATTTTAGAATTTTTTTTCTGTATCTGGTAACTGTTTTGGAGACTATTACTCAGATTAAAGGCAACAAAAGCAACTAATTTTAGTAGCGGAACTCAGTGATAGCACTGCCCCGCCCCCTTCAGAAAATTTTGAAATTTTTACAGTGGAAATGTTGGTTTTAAGTTGATTTCAGAGTGATTTTATTGTACTGTTTAGTGCAATGACGTGCAAGGACTTTATATTGTTTTTGAGGAAGTATATCACAATACGTGAAATACACCACCAGCTCAGTCATTTCCAACCGAGGACTGCAGTTTCGTGCTTATTAGCACTCATCAGCCCGGCATAGGAAAGTGACTGAGCTGGAGATGGAAAACCTCTTAAGGAAGCCAAGAGTGCGAAAGAAACTGGTAGCTAATATAGAATTAGCAGACCAGACGAGTGACCGAAGCAATGGTTCGGTTCAACTCGAAGATTGAACGCGAGGCAAGGTATATTCAGTAATATTATTTACTGAATATATCACAATAGCCATATTTTCTGATTTTATTAGCCCCGGTTGTTTCAAAGAAAAAAAAAATGTAACCAATACATACCCAATTACAGAGTATAAATTTATCATATAATACAGCGCTGAAAAATATTAAAGGACTGTTTTTATCTGATTTATGTAATTATTTATCATCTTTCTTTTTTAAATGGAGAAATACTTCTTTTTAATTCGTGTAGCACAATTTCTCTCGCACTGGCGATGCGTGGTGACCGGGTTACACAATAAGCTGCCTATTATTGTATGTTTGGGTTTGCTTTCAAGTAAACTAACTTGCATTTAGCTGTAGAAAAATATAAGTTGTTTTAGGAAATTCTTGAGGAGAAACATATATTTTCTCCTGATAAAATATATTTCATTTAAATTTTCTTTGAAAATCCAACCAAAATTGTTGGGGATGCGGCGCATCCCCGTAAATCCGCCTGTGTTTACCAAAAATAGCTTTTAAGACTTTAATTTGAAAATTTTCTGGAGGATGGCCTCGGAATCTATCTCGACTTAAAATCACCAAAGATCTTCTTCTAAAACTGCGTTTTCAGAGCTAATATATTTTTAAAAATTTCAGAGGAGAGCTCCCGGAACCGCTCTTCATAGCATATACTCGGAGATAATTTAAAATTCTGTTTTTGGATTTCCACTTCCGAAAAATTGCAGCAGGAGAAACTCTGAAACTACGCTCCCTTAACATCGCTAAATATTGCCTAAAATTGAATTTTTAAGACTACAATTTCGAAAATTTTCCGGAGGAGAGGCCCCTTGGACCCCCCTATTTCAGACTCAAAGTTTATCTTTCCATTAAGTTTATACTGCTAATACTTTAATGACTCCCAGAAGCCAGAAAGTTAAGTCCACTTTCTCTCTTTGTATTGATACATGCGTTTGAAAAAAAAATTAAGGTGCTGTAAAACTCGTACCAGACCCCTCCCACCAGGTTTTTGACCTCGTATCGAGTCTGGGGGTCGTCAGCGTATGGCAGTATAAAAAAGGGAATGTTTATGACAGGGCCCAGTAATGTGTGTTTGTGTCGAGGGACCCATCACGTTCTAAGACGGCCCTAGTCTTTCACCCATGAACATCGCTAGAACAGTTTCATAAAACAGGACACTTAAGTTACTTGTTATGACTGCAGAAAAGGACACACTAAACAAGAAGTGTTATCAGTACGGAAATATTCAATCGAGTTCCGGGCATTATGAAAATACTTAAATGGGCAATTACAATCACAAATTTCCCCCAAAATAAGGTTTAGCTAATACTGTATCAATGAGTTCACCATTAAAGCGCAGAAGTGCTCCTATCTGTTAAAATTCGTTTAAATAAAACATATTTGTTAATAATAATTTCCTTATATTTAAGTGATATCCCAATCGTTAGGTAAAATTTAATATCTATAAGAGCTATGGGGCCGCTACATCTCCAAATGCCAGGGCCGATTTTTTCAAACAATCCGCCACTGAATATAGGTCAAGCTACCATTAAAATTTCAGTAGTTCGCTAAATATTTAAAAAAAAAAAAAAACAGTCATGGGACTGCCGACAGAAGTGAAAACTTAATAATACAAAAGAATTTTTTTCCTTTGTATTATTAAGTTGTACGCGCGCGCCCGCGCGTGTGTGTGGTGTGTGTGTTTAATTTTCGTTTAAAACTAATTGTAGTTTCAAAAATTAAAGTTTGATAATTTGTAGATTCAAAATATCGGCTACAGTCTAGTTTTAACTTTTATCAGCAATGCGAGCATCAATTATATACATTTTGGTTGGTCTATTTCTGTTCGTTTATAAAGTAAATATTGATGCAAATATAGGAAAATATTATAAAATAAACTCTTAGTTTGTGTTATCCAGTTTTCCATGTATAGAAACAACAAACAATACACATATTGAATGATACTGCATGCGGGGTTCATTAAAAAAAGATTTAAATTTAAAAAAAAATGATTTAAGTAAAAAAAATCCAATTATTTTATTTTTTCAAATTTATATAGGTCATTCATATTTAATATCATGATTTGTTTACTCCATGATAATCGTCAGAATCTTTATTATATTCTAAAACTGATACTATAAGTTTATGGTAACCAAAATAGGAAATAAAAATTTTTGATTCGAATCTGTTTAAATATCGTTTAAAGACTGCATCAGCTGCACTTCTATACCTCGTTGTGATAAGATTGCAATCATCGAACATCGTTAGATTAAATTCTAAATTAAAAAATTCAATTAATGGTAGATTTTTATCATCTGTCAAGTTGATGTTGAAATCCCCACTCAAAGTCATTCACAAATCATCAAAGCTTTTCTCAATTTTATCTTGAAGCAATGCAAAAGTGTCTTTAGAATAAATAAATAAATTGTCATTCAGAAATTCTCGTATTGCGCTTGAAGACTTATCCGGTGAAATATTAACCGCAACGATAACAATTAGCTGCCCATTTTCAGAGTGGCAATAGCAAACACAATGTCTCACCCCGATATCAGAAACATCGTTTTTTCTCATCTCAAAAAAAACACAGCGCCTAAAGAAGTTTTCACTTCAGAAATATTATATGAGGGTGAGGACCAAACTTACGATGGGCAGCTTGTTCGATCCTTGAGACTGATGCGCTGCCCATCGTGCCACTGAGCCTCGTAATCTTAACGAAAAAATCGCACGTAAAGGAGCAGAGAAGTCGCGCATGCGCTGTATTCTGGTGTTGGCGAGGTGAGGGCTTTTCAGTGTCGTGAAATGAATGGTTTTTTTCCCACCTCAAAATTGCTCAACGCGCCTAAAGAAGTTTTCACTTCAAAAAAGTTAAACATAAAAATGACGACTGGAAATCAAAGCGCGGTCGTCAAAAGGGAATTTTTTGGTGAAAAATGCGACTGACAGCTAATTTCGACTGTGCAGGATACGAAGATTTTGCAAACGACTCATCAGGTATATCAAAGTTTTAGCTTAAGACATAAAGAGTAGGAACAAGGACAAGTCATGGATTTGAAAGTATTTGGGGACTCTTGAACTACCATAATGCTATAAACGCACATGACTTCAAAAGAATTTGCGTAAAAGGTTAACTTAGAGACCATGATGAATATCAAATGACCAAGAACATATATCGTTACAGTGTATTAGTCTAGATTATTCAAAAATTAATGAAGACGATGTCTCTAACATGACAACGAACTTGACTTCATGAAAGACGTAAAACACGACTCTAAGATTAAATTCGGGATAGGCAGTATTTGCATCATAATTCTCTTCTATACATTTCGTGACACTTAATTGGATTAAAACAAGTAACTTCATTTATAGTAGTTTTATAATATCTTTCATCAAACTGCTTTGATCATTTACTATTCATTTAAAATTGCCGAAAAATACTTGCTTGTAAGGTTCTAAGTTAATAATTCGTAAGTATTGTATGTTAGTGATACTTTATTACACATAAAATATGTTTTGTTTTTTTAATCAATTATATATAGATGTGTCATTCAAATATATTAAAATTAATACATTTTTTAAAAACATTGGAATGGTTTTGCACTTTGATCTTCTTGTCAATTTTACTTACAATTATCCAAAAAAAAAAAAAAAAGAACTGACTTAAGGAAACATAATTGACACATGTAATGCATACATTAAAAAAAAAAAAAAAGGAATAAATCATTAAGCTTACCAGCAGGCATCAACTCTAAAACTAATTTCGGGTAGGCAATATTTGTGCACCCTAATTCGCTACCACAAATTTCCTTACACATAATTGGATTGGAGCAAGCAATTTCATCTATAAGAAAAAGTAAAGCAGTCATAGAGTACATGGATAGAATAATGGAGGTTTTGAGTTAATGACTACGCAAATCTTCACTAAACGAAATAATTAGATGTGATAAGTTCTACAAGATATCAAACTATAAAATTAATCATGACAATAAAATTTTAAAAAAGTCATTAATTTATCAATGACATGAGAGCAGTCGCAAGAAATGTGTTTGGCTTTTGATGTAAAATACAGGGTTAGCATAAAGAATATCCTGGTTTAAAAAAAGTATGTTTCATAAACTATTACACTTCCCACAGTACATGATACATAAAACCAAAGATAAACTGTGAAAGTTTTTTTGAACGTAAGTAACTACCTAAATGTGCACGTTCCGCACTAGAGCAGCCAGAAATTCTTTTCGGAAGGGGTTTTTGGTTTCTATAGTCCTTACACGTGTATTAACTATTGTATTAGGATTAGCAACAATGCAAAAACCAAAACCTCCCTGAGGGAAGTACCCCCCCCCCCCCCCCACTCACTTCGCTGCGCCATTGACGTTCCGCAGAGCTGGATTGGGTGTGCAGGTGATGATGATTTACCCTTTATGCGTTTTCCAGCCAGATCCCCAAACGTAACCCCCGTGTGATTATTTTTTTAACACGCTTTTATTAGCTTCACCTGTATGTATGTATGTATGTATCTTGTAACGGAATCTTGCAGCTCGAATTTCGGCCACTTCCTGCGATCGGATTCTTTTGAAATTTGGCACTCGACCTCATAGACCCGATGACAATGCAATATTGTATAATCAAATTAATTAATTAACTCTTTTAATTGTTAGTTTCCTCCAATTTTAATCAATAGTTTGGCATAAATCCAACAATGTGAAAAAGGAAAATTTTTAAAAAAATACATTAAAAAATGTTCGCAAAAATTATTTAAAAATATCTACAAAAACCTTTAATTTTTCTGCATCAGACAAAATTTGTTCCAATGTTTTAAGGTAATTAGAACATGAAATATAATTATTTTTAACTAATTTTATGCCAAGATTTAGGTGAGACTTCAATTGGAAATTCATTGCTGATTAGATCATTGTTGAACAAAACTTTTATTCAAATGCATCTCAAATTTTCGAAGTAATATAATTATGATTTCCGCAAACATACATCGATGACTCACAGTAGCTTCCCATCGGGGTGCCCTTATCTTAACTTTAAGATATTACCGCGCACTCGTTTTATAAATAATTTCGTCGCCTGATAATTCTCCAACATAAAACTATAAAACAGAAAAATAAAATAATAGTTTAAAAAACTAAAAAAACACGATTTCGTAGCAAAATGAACTAAAAAGTGAAAAATAATCTTTGAATGATAGTAGTTGACCAATCACTTAATTTTAATGTAATACAAAAAAGCGTGGGGGGCTTCTTATCAGTTGTCCTGAATTTCTTCCATTTGTTGTCCAAGAAAAAATGTAAATAGACAGCACCCCACGCTTTTTTGTATTACATTAAAATTAAGTGATTGGTCAACTGCTATCATCCAAAGATTATTTTTCACTTTTTAGTTCATTTTGCTACGTTAGCGTGTTTTTTTAGTTTTTTAAACTATTACTTTTTTAATGATTGTTTCGTCAAAGACAGGGATTATACACCGCCGTTGCCTAAAACATTGTAAGAACTCAAAGATCGCATATGTGTAGCATTACGAAAAATAGACTGTGAAACACTCCAAAATGTATGTTATATGTGTGTTACGTTACGGGAAGCGCACAAATCGAACATTTGTGGGTGAAAAAAAACTTTCACAGTTTATCTTTATTTTTATGCATCATTTATAGTGCTAAGTGTAATAGTTTACGAAATATAAATTTTTAAAACCGGGATATTCTTTTATGCTAACCCTGTATTAGTTTCATATACAAAGAGCAAACGAGAGGAATGGAATCCCCCTTTCCCCCTTGATTTTAAGAGTTTAATGTATTTTAAATATAGGTGGAAGTGGTTTTTGTTGGTTTTGGATATTATATTTTTATGCAGTATGTGTACCCTTTGCCCCCCCCCCCAGCGCTTTAGTCACGTGTGGTAGCGGTGCTCGGTCACACACAGCAAGAGTGACCTCCTCCACATTATCATATTCTCTGGCCTGCGCGATGCAATGATTTTTCACAAATCGAGCGTATCTGGGATTATTTGAGACGGTAAGCTTACGGTAAGTGGGCAGCCTACGAGTTTGATCAAATTAGTGGTGTGTTTATAGTAACTGTGGTACGAGATGACGTAAGACATTGTATGAAACTGATATATTTCAATGCTCGACTGTATAGCTTCGAACATTCAGGTTGAAGGTGGCTAAATAGGGTACAAAACCTCCATTTGTTTTGGATTTTTCCCGTAATAAATTTTTTTTTTTCTGTCTTTCATAAACACTTTCTTACATCAATGTTGCTCTAAAGTATATAAAGTTCTGTTTCATTCTAACTGCTCCAAATATTAGTAAGTCTCAATGAATATTTAAAATGTTAACAACAAGAACTTTATCATTTTATAATAACAAAAGTAATTTTTGATTTACAGCGAAATTTTACACTATGGGCATCAATTTTTAAAAATTGCTTATACTATCATATGCTTTGATCTTAAGAGATACCTTTACTTACAAGATAGGTAGCGCTAAAAACAGCTTAAATGTTTCACTATTTCACATTGCCCCGCTCTTTTACTTTGCCGCATATTCCCCTACATTATGAATCAAAAGTTTTGGATGGGATCTGGGCTTTTCTCTTTCATCCATCCCTGGATCTTCTACTACATCTCATAGGACCATGCTTGCATGAGACTTTCATTCAATTGATTCCTTTGTAAAAAGTTGTCATCTAATTGGTTTGCATGCCGAGTCCATTCAAGGTTCCGTAGACGGAAATTGTGACTGTCGTTATATGTTACTATGGTTACCTGTTAGTGGTTGCGATTTTTCAATTACAGTTTTTGAATTGCATACAAGTCATTTAATCGGGATGCTATGTAATGAGGAATTCCTGCACACAAAATTGTATAAAAAAAAGTGTATGCTTGTGGCATATATTTCCCGCAGTACACGAAGGCAAAAAAAAAAAAAAAAACTTTAGGATCCTTTAAAGAGGCTCTTCAATTTTGATCAAGGAATGAGGAAGAGAGGCTCTTTCCCACGCACACATATTCACGCACGCATGCCATGCTAAATAAAAAGACATTAAGGGAGATGTGAATCATGATGTTTCAGTGTTAATGTTTTTAACGCAGTATCACGTCAAAATAGTGACAACTGCAATCGGCAAAGCGTTGCGAACGATTACTATCCATAGATCAATGTAATGTATAGCTTCAGGCTAGCGTGTCGTGTCATAGTTACGAGCGGCATGTGAAAACTTATTAAATTTTTTCGAAAATTGAGAAAATAATATCGTTTTTAGGGTCAAACTCTAAAAATATTATTCCTATTCGAAAAACCCCTTAAAATCTGACTTATAATTAATTTATGTTTAAAAATAAACATGATGATAAATGTAATGACATAAAATGTGGTCAATATAGTGATAGCTTTTTCTAGAAATACAGTCATCTCTCGCATAGATGACATGAGCAAGGACGTTGGCACCCAAATTTTATAAACTACAATATTGCAAATTAGTTATAACTGAATGAAAAAGTAACTTGAATGAAAAGTGGCATTACAGAGAATGTGCAGTCAAGTAATATTTTTGTGTTACACGAATGATAATTTCTATATTGCGAAGAACCTAAGTTAATTTGCGCCAACTAGTTTCAGCTACAAAGGCAGACATCATTAAACTAGTATGCTGTGGCCATCACAAAACTTTCTTCAACATCTTTCTAATAATTCTGATCCCTCCTCATGCTTGACGAGGAAGCAATATTCCCAGCAAAAACAAAATTACACACGCTAAAACTTAACGACCATCCCAATTCCCGATTTATCTCAAAAGCAAGTTGAAAATTAATTTAAAAGCCTTGCTTAAAATAATTAAACATTTATTTCTTAACAAGATGGCAACAGTTAAAAAGTTTAAATCATCGCGATTTTCTGGTCATTTTCCAACAATTAAAAATCACGCGAAATACGCAGACGAGAGTCTTTTACGATTTATCTTTCTTATTGTTGCAATGGGGTCGTTTCCAAAACTTTAAAAGTATTTTTTTCTGAAAGAGCATGCTTAAAAACATAGGATCTGACCATTTTTAAAATAATGTTTAAGTTTAATATTAAAAAAAAAAAAAAAAAAACTTAACTCGGTGCGCTTTCTTGTTTAACGCTTCTGCCGATGACATCACAAATGATGAAATGCCCTTCAGTGTTGCCATTCACAGAGCAAAATATTTAATTCGCATCTTTACTCACGTGTACTGGCAACGATATGGTTGCATTTGTGACGTCATCAAGACCACGCCTTGTTTGAAAAATCTGAAATTTAAAAAAATTAATTAAAAAATAACTGTTGGAAAAATGAAAGTATTTTCTGGGTCTATGTTATTTTTTTACTTATTTTATCAATTTCAGGTCCAAAAAGTACTACTTTTGACTGAAGGAAACCGCCTCATTATAAAGCTATTTTTATTCACACAGAAAGAAAAGAAAAGAAAAGAAAAAAAAAATCAGCCCCCAATGGAGCAATTGGCGCCAAAATTGAACCAACACCTGTTTACATGTGGATTTACATTTATTCCAAATTTCATCTAGAACGTAGCATTACTTCTTGAGATATTTCACTCACAAAGAAAAACTAGTATGTTGTGGCCATCACGAAACTTTCTTCTATATTTTTCTTTTTTTTTTTTCTGATCCCTCCCCATGCTTGATGAGGAAACAATATTCCCAACAAAAACAAAATTACACATGCAAAAACTATTCGCAACTCCAGCGCTCGAATACGCTACCTTGCGGAGATTTACAAAACTGCCGACAAAACTAAAACATTGCGTTCCATGTGTCCATTTTGGGCAGAACAAATAGTTTGTTACGTGTATTTTTTTATTTGCATAATTTATCATTTGGAATCGTCATCCGCAACAGCGTAACATCGAAAATATCTGATATAAACTGTGAGTACACATTTTATTTATCTTGTTCTGAGAGAATTTGAATAAATATCAGTTTTTCAATTCGATGAAAAAAAAACGAACTTAACAACATTGACTGGACACTTTTCCTTAACCTAATTCGACATAAATGATTTTAATAACCTTTGTTACTACAGTATCCTACTGAAATAGACGGTATGCAAATAAATTTTTTTGAAAATATTTATCGCAGAACAGATTGAAAAATCCAGAAAGAACGTTAAGAATTTGAACAATAAAAAATAAAAGTTCGCCAAAAATCTGTTTATAGGGTTATGGTTTTAAAATTGTGTGAAACAATAATGTATCTTGACAAGATATCGCATATCAGTTAAATCATTTCCATGACGAATGAATTAAATGCATGATGATTTCTTTTGATATCCAATCATATATTCATAGAAATAAATTATCTAGTGTTAAACGTTACTCTTGACAGTCTGTCACGTATGTGCACTATGTGACAAAAATTTCAACAAATATCGGAAATGTCACGAAACTGAACTTAATATGTACTAAAGTATAGAAAAAACGGTACAAAATGAAAATGCCGTTCGAAGCGAACCAAAAATTTATGAATTCCGAATTCAACATCGTGAAAATGGCTGCTTCGGAACAACTTACTGTGTGTTCTGCATAATTTTTTACTTTCGTAATACTTTTTGATTTCTAATCTCTTTCTACATGGGTCAGAATAACCAAAAGACTTTGAAAAATCTTTTCAAATGAATAAAGAACAAAAAATCATACATGCGAACAAAAATATCTATCATTTCCTAAGTTTAGAAGCAATTTATATGTTACAGCGTGCGTTTGTTTTAGTTTTTTCATCGGCCATTAGACAGTGGCTGCAGCGCCCCCTATAGTTTGTTGGAGTTGCGAATTGCAAAAGCAAAGCAAAGAGCGAAAATTGAAAGTTATTTTAAAAGCCTTGCTTGAATTAATTAAATATTTTATTTGTTAACAAACATAAGATGGCAACAGTAAAAAATTTTGAATCATTGAGATAATATTTCCGATCATTTCCATACAATTAAAATCACGCGAAATACGCAGACGACAACGATTTATCTTTCTTATTGTTGCATTAATAAAACTATTTTTATTCGCAAAAAAAAAAAAAAAAAAAAAAAAAAAAATCAACACCTCTTGGAGCGATTGGCGTCAAAATTGAACCAAAGCATGTTTACATATGGATTCACATATATTCCAAATTTCAACTAGAACGTAGCATTACTTCTTCAGATAGGGCAATCACAATAGAAAAACAGAACGGGCGATTGCGCTACCCCCTTTTTAGCTGTTGACACCAAAATAAAATCAGCTCTTATACCCACTAAGGGCTACTTGCGATAAATTTTTCTTTCATTCCGTTCATTATTTCTTGAGATACAGCAGTCACAACTGACGACAAAAAACGTTCTGTAGCTCAACCCCCGTTTGAGTTATTGACACCAAAATTGAATCAGCACCTGTTCCTGTCAATGGCAATATATGGACCAAATTTTGTTTGATTCCGCCAGTTACTTCCTGAGGAATAGCAAGCACGCGTAACTCAAAAAACGTCCCTTTGCTCCACCCCCCTTGGAGGAATTCGCGCCAAAAATCAATAGGCACAAGTTCACATAGCGGCACATATGTGTACCGAATTTCGTTCGATTTAATGCGGTAGTTTTTGCTGTACAGCGGCCACAAAAAAACTGGTCACACACAGACGTGACACACACACGAACACACACACATACACACACACACACACACACACAGAGACAGACATTTTCCAAAAATGGTCGCAATGGACTCAGCACACCTCAAAACGTTCGAATCCGTCAAAATTCGAAAATTTGCACGAATCCAATTACGGGACGCGGGAGCGTCCCGCCCCGCCACGGAAACCAAACGTCAGCAGCCAACAGAAGCAAATCCACCGCCAAAGACGAAAGAAAAGAAAGCGACCAAGAACAAGATTACGCGACAGAACGAATTGGGGTTTTTTGTGTTTTTCACCCCTCTGTATCTCAGCCCCATGAAGACCCCTGGAGTTGATTTTTGGTACACTTAATTTCTAGTGGCCCCTGACGCCGTAAACCAAAATACAATCCCCTAGACCATCAGGGAGAGGTATTAAAGTTATAAAATCGCTGTTCCATAACGTTTTCGCTTTCTTTGACAGGGCTACAGCCCAGACGAAAAAAGGAATCAAGCTGAAATTTCGAACACACATTCCTTGCGCCCTACTGATGTGCCTTTTGTGCCATTTGAGGCCCCTCCCCTTCCCCCCTCGTTTTTACCCCCCAAATTGTACCTTCCCGGGGTTCTATCACAGCCCCCCGGGGGGATACGGTAATGATTTTTTGTATACATATTCTTGGGAGGCCATTGAATACATACATATACAAAAATTCAACCCCCAGGGACATCATGGGCTGGAGTAATTAAAGTTTGAAAATCACTAATTTTCCCTAAATTCTTATGTACTTACTCTCAGCTCATAGGGTTTGTTTATCTCGGAATGCAATTGCAAGGTTAGAACAGATCTAACAGTTATTCCAAAGTTGTCTTAGGAAATGAAATTCAATCAAGACTAAAACATATTCAACAGTTGCAACTAGACGTTAAATCGCGAATATCACAAATTTGCCACAGCGACTGCGCATGCGCGCAGACTTAGCTCATTGGGCTTTCTGTTTTCAGATTCTATGTTGTTTGTTTATACTTAAGCAGAGAAACAAATTAATGAATGAGATTAGAATGCCGTCCCCCCCCCCCCCCCCCGCCCAGTTTCGCCAATACAAAATTTCTTTTCTTCCTGTTTTTCAGTTTTGATATATTTATGGAGGAAAGAAATTTTGAATGTCGGAGCGAAACTGGAGTTAAACCATTACAATATTGGATAAAATTATAAATTGTTTGCCCAGATGGGGCATCTCACACAGTTGTTCCAAGCGTAAAAGGTTTTGTTACGTTGCGTGAAAATTATTTTGGAAGAGAAGTTTTAAGTAAACCATTGTATTCACCAATGAGCTCTAGGACTTGCCTTCTGTTGCGCGATCATGATGTGCGTTGTCTAAACACAATACGAGCTGAGCTCGTATTGTGTTCTAAAGCAACGAGCTTTTCTATACTGAGCTTCTCCGCTACTTATAATTACAGAAAAAATGTGCTATTTGAGCAAAGCAACATATTTATCACACAATCAGCCCATTTCCCCTCTCAATTTTTGCATTTTTCAGTTAGTTTAAAGAGTTGAAAGTGGTACGCAGAACTTTTTATTCTCCAGAAAATGACACTCTTTTGAAAAAAGTTTTCCATCCCTAGCTTCAGTTTCCCTCAAAAAGATTTCAACCTGGCAAAACATTAATTAGAATCAAATTCAATTAATTGACCAATGATTAACTGACCGAAAGGCATATTTTATTTAAAACCCACATTTATGCATACATTATTTAATGTTGAAAATTGTTCATAAATTGCACCACCCTCTTGTAAGTAATTCGTAAAGTCATTTTTCGTTACACATTTCTCTTCTCTCAGTTATATCTTATTCAAAAATCAGAAAAAAACGTTACTTTGACTGTAAGTTCTTCTTCTCCTTTACAAGACTATTATTGTAAAAAAAAAAGAATCAAAGCTGATTTATTGAATGTTTTTCGCTTTTGCTTCTCATAAACAATGTTCAAAATAGCTTGCAAAATATTACATTATCCTGTTATTTTAAATAACACGTTAAATGAAATACTTTTTTGACCCATACTATTATTAACAACAACAATTATAGATTACATATACAATGTGTAGTTTAATCTTTATCTTTACTAATAATAAAGCTCAAAGTCTGTCTGTAGGATGTCTGTGGCGCGCAAAGCGCCTAGACCGTTCGTCCGATTTTCATGAAATTTGGCACAAAGTGAGTTTGTAGCATGGGGGTGTGCACCAAGAAGCGATTTTTCGAAAATTCGATTTTGTTCTTTTTCTATTCTAATTTTAAGAAACTTTTTCCGAGCAAATGATCACAACGTAGAATAGTAAATTACGAAATAATCATAACGTGGCACCGTAACATTGGCGAGCCATTTAACATAGCCAATTGGCGATAAATTCATCCTCCATTATTTGTTAATATACAGGCGAACCAAATGACCTTTTAATTTTCTACTACGGGCAAAGCCGTGCGGGTGCCACTAGTGTTTAAATAAATATTCAAAATTTGCTAGTACATACTTCATAATTGCGTGCATTTTTGAATAAAAATAGAACAGAACAATTCTGAAACCGATTCCTACTCACTTGGAAACAGTACTCTAGATGCCATGCCGGGAAAGATGAGCAAAAAAAGGGGCAGCAGTTTAAGGTATCCTGCCAAAATACAGCCACCTTTGGCATGGGAGAGATTTCTTGCGGATAGCACCCTTTGAACAATCACCTAAAAGAGCAAAAGTTGCATGAGCGTACATACAAGGAACTTCATTTACATTCTTTTCCCCGTAAAGATTTGGTGAATTAGAAAATTCGAATTTCATTTTGAACTCCTCAAATTCTTTACTAAGATTGCATGATTTTTATATGTTTAATACATTTATGTTTGAAATTCGAATAACCTCTTATGTTAAGTAAACGCTCTATTGGTCTCTTTATACCATTTTTAATAAAAGCAAGTATTTTTGCTTTTTTTTTTTGTAGGTTGTTTCATGATTTTGTATGCTGAATTATTATTATTATTATTATTTGTAGTTTTGAATTTTACACGTGAAATGAGATTTATTTGACAAAATTGTTAACAACTACTCAGCTTTTAATCCTTTTAGTGAGTCTATAAAATGAGTACCAAGCGTGCTTGGTAACTAAACCCTGGGGGTTCCACGTTCGGTTATTCACCTAATTGGAACACCTGTTCTTGCACCCCTGAGCCCTCGGTCTCGTAAACTGAGATAGGAAAAATAGCCCTTGGCCCTTCATGGTTTGTTGTGCGACTGAGTTTCGTCCATCATTAATGATTAACAGGTTACACATCTCCTCCAAATAAGCAATGTAATATTTATTTAAAAAAAAACATTATTAATGAAATATAACTATGAACAGCATAAAAGGATGCATTAATTAACAGTGTGAAGAAAGCAACGAGCCTTAAGGAACATAGATGCTTGTATGTATTGCCTTCATTGAACTATGGGAAACCCTTGGAAGATTCTATGAACATTTCAACAATGATAAGAGAAGTGGAATCTGACAGAGTTGATAAAATTTACATTAGAGAAGTCAAGAACCAGGAAAACCGCAACGTCTTTCTGCTTAAATAAACAGAGAACTGAAATCAAATTTGAAAAGGAGTTTAAGAAAACATGATTACGGCAAAGTGATTCGCATTGATGTTCGAAGAAGAATTCACAATTCTGGATCGGAATAGGAAGTGAATTAAATGTTCCACCATGTTTGCTTTGCATGTGATTACTTCCTTGGTGCAACTTTTGATGGGCGGCAAACTCTCCCTAATTCTGTGTTTTTTCCCCCGTTGAAACTCGATGTAAAACTAGAAGGAAGATGGGAAATAAGCGGCAGTTTTATATGTCCCGACTTGAAAAATTCGAAGATCCGGCGCTGGGTGAAAGTCTACGTTCTGTAATTTTGGTCTTTCACAGTAACATATACATATTAGGGTGGGCCGAAAAACAACTTTTTTTTTTATTTCGATGATGGGTAAAGCGGAAAAATGTCATTGGTGGAGCAAAGTTCACATAAAAAATTTGAATTTTTTTGCACAATTTCTTGATTTGCCGCAATTGGGTTGAAATTTCGAAAAAATGCTGTTTTTTCATGTTTTCAGCCAAATTAGTAAAAATTTGTACGTTTCTATTTTCGATGACGAGTTGCGCGGAAAAGGTGCCATTGGTAGCACTAAACTCCCATAAAAATTTTGAGGTGTGTGGCATAGTTCTTTCCGTTGCCACAAATGAGTAGAAAGTTTGGCAATTTTCAGTTTTTTTAACGTTTTCAATAAATTTTCTCAAATAGTAAAAATTTTGTTTTCGACATATTTCTCTGCCATAATTATATAGTTTTATCACATCTGATGCATTTTTAGATGCGCGGTAGTCATAAATTAACTACCTATTGCGCATAAAATCTGAAAGGTGCTATTCGAAAACTTTGAGCTGCTTCGTTCAAAATTAAGGTTAAACAGCACAGAACTCAACAAAGAGCTAAATATAGAGTGGATTTACAAAAAATTTTTCTACTTGTACCTTTAACAGAGAGTTTTTATCTGCACTGTTTTAGGTGATAAAAGCTGTTTTCGAGTTGAATTTCTGCATTTTAGCGCTTTTACTTCTGTTACGGTATTCTTACATTGAAAGCATCTTCTCCTTGTAGTTATCTACAAATTTCGTGCCATTTTAGTAGTATTTCTGTTTACTACACACAGCTGGCGTAATACTGCAGATTCTAAAATGGTTTCGGATACTATGTTTATTTCAGTTTCTTGTGGTAAAAGACATTTCGTGATTCGAGGTTGGCTGATATGGGTTGAGAACCGAACCGGAGCATATCGTCGTATTCAGTTAACCTGAATTTTAGTTTTAGAGCCCTAAACCTTGAACACACGAATTTCTTGATCCTTGTATCTTCTTTTAATTGTTATCTATTTATTCAATTAATATTCATCACAATGTTTTGATACCTTGACTTTCGTCAGTTTCCATTTCTGAGGTAGCATTGTCGTGAATTCTTAGGATGGCCATGTTATTTACTATTTAAAATCTTTTTTGCGTACCCTGGTCGTTTCTTTGGACAAATCATATGGGCAAATCAATTCATATTACGAACAGTGCGAGACATCGTGAGGCATCTTCGGGTTTCAAGGTACTTAAGTGGAAGCACAGTTCTGTGGACAGCTATGAGCCACCTAGACTACATAATAGGCACTGGAAAGCTGTATTGAAACTCTGGAGAGCACAGTCCATTTAAAACATTTGCACGGCTATCAATTTCGTATTTTTGGTCTGTGCTCAAATTTGCAGTAGTTTCCTTTTCTTTTGCCAATGTAGAAATACATGACAGAGGTAACCTATAATGATAACATAAGTAAGTTTTCGCATGCCATCAGCTTGGGTTTGATTGAGTCAGTTCTTCGGTTCCCTACTTTCTCTATTTTATATATCAGGTGTCAGAACTGGAGTTCGTTCGTATGAAAAATGTACACCAAATGTTGCAGTATTTTTTATTTATTTCCTTCTTTTTTTAACACCTGCAATGACACCTTTTTTTTTCTTTTCCTGTTCTTACGGGAGAGGGAGGGGGGTCATTTTATGAGACTGTTTTCAGTTCAGAGATAACAACTTTGTTCTTATTTTAAAAGATTTAACAGTGATTACGAATGAATTCTGCTTTACTCCCGTAGGTTTTGAATGCAAACCAAATAGAGAGCTGCACTAAGTTTTCTAAAAGCATATTTTAAATTAAAAAAATTATACGCAATAAGCAGTTAATTTATAACACACCTCGCATCTAAAAATACATCGCATTTGATAAAACTATATAATTATGGCAGAGAAATATGGCGAAAACAAAATTTTTACTATTTGAGAAAATTTATTAAAAACGTTAAAGAAACTGAAAATTATCAAAACTTCTACTCATTTGTAGCAAAAGAAAGAACTATACCACACACCTCAAAGTTTTTATGGGAGTTTAGTGCCACCAATGGCACCTTTTCCAATGGCACCGCAACTCAGCATCGAAAATAGAAACATACTAATTTTACTAATTTTGGCTAAAAACATGAAAAAAAAAAAACAGCATTTTTTCAAACCTTCAACCCAGTGGGATTGTTTCCTTCAGTCAAAAGTAGTACCCGTACTTTTTATGACTGAAATTGATAGAATAAGCAAAAAAAAAAAAAAAAAAATATCATGAACCTAGAAAATACTTTCATTTTCCCCAACAGTTATTTTTAATAAATTTTTAAATTTTTTTAAATTTCCGATTTTTTAAACAAGGCGTGATCTTGTTGACGTCACAAGTGATGATGCTCTTTGGCGCATCTTTCTACTGCGTTTCCACGTTATAATAATCAAGAAACGAATTAAAATTGCGCTCTACGCTTGCTATCAACCATATCGTTGCCAATACACGTGAGTAAAGATGCGAATTAAATATTTTGTTCTTTGAATGGCAACACTGAATGGCTTTTTCATCATTTGTGATGTCATCGGCAGAAGCGTAAACAGTGAAAGCGCACCGATTTAAGTAATTTTTTAAAAATATTAAACTTAAACAAATTATTTAAAAATTGGTCAGAGCTCTTTCAGAAAAAAATACTTTTAAAATTTCGGAAACGACTCCATTGCGGCAGATCAAGAAATTTTGCGAAAAAATTCAAATTTTTCGTGTGCACTTTGCTTCATCAATGGTACCTTTTCCGCATTACCCATCATCGAAATGGAAAAAAAAGTTGTTTTTCGGCTGACCCTAATATATATGAGACAGTGAGAAGCGAAGGGATGTAAGTAGATAATTTAAAATTTCGAATAAGTCATGTTTAAAGTTCCGGTCCTAGAAAGGATTTCATTGATTTTTTTCTTCTAAATCATGCTGTAAAGCAGCGCTCACTGGAGCTACTGGTACCATTTCTAGCCCGAAAGCACAGGAGAGATTCTCCTATCATTTGTGCTGGTTATCTCATTGAAAAGGAATACTAATGGAGGAAGCCACAGCAAATGTCTCAGTGAAATAAGCTTGGGATCCAATGTTTCCCAGGTCAGGTGACTTGTTTGGCTGGGAAGTTGTCGCGTTTTGGCACGCAATCTCTCTTTTGGCATAAAATATTTTTCAGACGACGGATCAGGGCTTATTATGAAGTCGGGGCTACAAATCAAAGCAACTCTGGCTCCAACTCCTTTACCGCATAATAATAAATAAATAAACGGATACAAATACAGGCCTATCATTCAAACTCCCTCTCCCCACTTCTTTCCGAATTTTAAAATATAATGTAACTGCAGTTTTCATGCATTTTGATGTTTATTCCCTGAAATGACGGGCATGTACAAATAGTTTAAAGTGTTCTGTTATTGATTGAAAATTAATGGATTCATATGTATTGTAATCAATGTTTTGAAATGATTTCATACGCAGGCATACTAGTATTTAAATTGAAGCATAAAAATAGCAAATCTTTATTTTTGCGCATCTGCTGTTCACAGGAGCTTGGCGAGAAGATACTCGCCAACAAAGCAAATGTACATAAAATGCTTAAGAGCCGTTAAAATAATTACTAGTTAAGTAAAAAGTGTTTTTATGGAACTAAAATGTTATTTGCACTCAAAATATACAATGTTTTATAACTTTTATAGATAAAATAAGTACAAAAATTTAAAAATTATAGGCAACTGTGGAATATGTACTCGTTGAATGCATATAAATGTTATTTTTTCTTTATTTAGAAGTAAAAAAAACATTCGTACATGCTAGGGAAAAGTTACTGGACCTCCTGGTGCGGTCTTTTCCTAACAGTTTACAATGCTAAAATACTACATTATTTCTATAAATCTAATTTTTCCCTTCTACAGTTAAAGGTTGTTATCATGCATGGCTTCAGCTAATGAAAACTTTTCAGCGGTTACGGTCAACTCGAAATTGCTCCCCCTATTCCTTCTCAATGGGTTATCTGCAAATTTTTAATTTTGTCACTTACATCCCTTTGCTTCTCACTGCCTCATGTGTGTAATCAAAAATGTGTGTACAATTTTTCATACTGAGAGAAGGTAAGCAACACTCCTGTATTTGCAACAAAAAGTGCCACATGAATAAATTTAGAAATCTTCTTCCCGCTGTACGTTTACAGAGCAATATTTATGCAGAATTTAGAAATATCAGAAATCTTTTGTGGTTCAACAGTTCATGGAAAATCATCAAACGCAGCGGCAATGAGTCGTTTCTGAAATTTTAAAAGTATTTATTTATTTTTTTTTTGAAAGAGCATGCTTAAAAACATGGGATATGACCATTTTTTAAATGATTTGTTTAAGGTTAATATTTAAAAAAAAAAAAAAAAATACTTAAATCGGTGCGCTTTCATTGCTTATGTTTCTGCTGATGACATCACAAATGATGAAATGCCATTCACTGTTGTCAATGAGAAGAGCACAATATTTAACTCGCATCTTTACTCACGTGTACTGGCAACGATATGGTTGATAGCAAGCGTAGAGGCAATTTTTAACTCACTGCTTGATTATGATAACGTGGAAACGCAGCGAAAAATGCGCCAAAGGATATCATTTGTGACGTCATAAAGACCACGCCTTGTTTGAAAAATTGGACATTTTAAAAAAATAATTGAAAAATAACTGTTGGGAAAATGAAAGTATTTTCTGGGTCCATGTTATTATTATTATTATTTTTTTTTTTTTTTTGCTTATTCTATCAATTTTAGTGACTAAAAGTAGTACTTTTGACTAAAGGAAACAACCGCTTTGAGAGCCAAAAAGAAAATGAATGTTTCTCCATGATTGGTGAAAATTCTCCGCAACTTCACAGCTACCAATATCTTGATTAATTAATACATTTTGAGCTTACAAAAAGGCAGTTTCATTGCTTTCATCGATAGTAGTCTACAACAGTAAAATGCCAGACAGATGTCAAATGCTGCGTGACTTGTCATTTCCCACCAGCATTAATCAGTCATGCAGTGTAATTTAAAACTCTTATCAGGAGCAATAAAAGGGCAAGTGTCAATAATCTTGCGGTGACGTTGTGGATATTCCAAGCATATTTCTCTACAAGGGAAAGAGTTAGTTTGTGTATGAGGAAAAGAAAGAAAATGTTTTAAAACCAATGTTAACATGTCATTTGATACCAATTATATGGTATCTGCGGAAAAACTGCTGATTCTATAATACGGATTGATTAACGTTGCAATTAATGAGTTAATTGCAACGTTAGGCAGTAAACTTTTCCAGCGGAGATTCAACTGCACAGCATGCAGCAAATACGTATGCTTTAAATTTATCCTGTGAGTAAATCACTCAATAACTTGCTTTACTCTATAGACAAGTTATTTAACCCGATGTCACAATTAAAATAAATAAATAATTAAATAAATTGTAGTAAAAGGTCAATCAGCCTTTCTGTAAAAGTTTTGGGAACGTCCTCTTTCGAGTCGGGGCTTAGGGTGGGTCTTCAAAGTCAACGTAGGTTTACTTCTTTTAAAGGAAATGGAAGTTGTAGGTTTTAGTTAGGTAACGAGCGGTATGGTGTAATGCCTGCTTAAGATAGTACATTTATTTACAGTGGTGTAGTGGCGGATTTACAGGTTTGGGGGCCAGCGGTAATACATTTTGGGGCTCCTTTGTCTATTCCAGAATCATGAAAAACATTAACAATGTGCAGTTTTGAATCTTCTTCAGAACCCTTGCGGTCGTAGTGCCGCTCGCAACTGCGATATGGTAAATCCACCATTGCAGAGGTGTAGTCAAGGGGGATGCAAGAGGGCAGCATCTTTCTCTATTTCTTTGTTTTTACACGGACGTTCCTCCAATTTTCGAAAGTTTAACTCAATCGACTTCCCACTTTTTGATTTCATTTACTTATGTTTGCAGGAGTTCTCCCAAATGTTTTACCCTGGAAGTACACCACCGGCAGAGGACACGTCCTATAAGTAATTCAATTCCTATAAAACTAGAAGTTTTATTATTCTCACACTTAGCTATAAAAATTGTGATTGTTATCCCCTTTTAAATGCCGTATTTAGGCTGCATTTCTTCCCTTCTCCCGCAAGACAGATATTATATTTGCTTCTACAAGTACTCACTTGATCTGAACACCAATACCAGACGGCGCTGATCGTTAGTCCAAACGTCATCCCCGTCATCGGTAATTCTGGATCGGAAGGCGAACGAAGTAAGCTCATGTAATTTTCGGGAACAGCACTGCATGACTCATTGAGAGCATTGTACCCCACAAATGTTGCGTCGATTGAAACGTTTTTAAAAGCCTCTATTAGAGCAGAATATCCACCAACGTGTTGGAAACCTAAAAGAAAGTATTAAAACCTCTATGTGATTTCTTTATTGACTACAAAAGTGGTGTCAAAATCATCTTGCAGTCGTATTCACCAGACGGTTCGACCCTCGGTCAAACACCCGAACTGCCTGGTTGAATAAGGCTTCGACCGTCGATTTGGCTGCCTGACCGAGGGTCGAACATCTGTTGAATACCACCACAAGTGCTCTATAGACATTACTTGCAGTAACCACTTTTGATATTAATAGAACTTGAAAGACATTAAGTCAATTTAATAAAAATTACAGCATAGAGATACCGTAGGGGACGTCCAGTGGTGGCGCTAGAAAATCCCCTACGGGGAGGCAAGCTTGCCCGACAAGGGGGTGTAGCCAAGTTTTAGTTTCCAAGATTCCCCCCACCCCTCCAATTTAGGTGATAAAGAAACCAATCATTCTTGCGTCTAACAACACGAATTCCCCATAAAAATTAAAAGCAAAAGATAAATATTTTTAAATAGATATAAAATGAAATATGTAGGAAAAAAATCAAACTTAAAATGAAAAACATGAAACTAGGTTTTTGTTAGCAAGGTCATCGCGAGATCAATAGACTAAAACTGTCTGAAAATCAGAATTTGATGAAAAATATAAATAAGATGTAAAATCATTAAAAGTGTGCACTCCACAGAGTTTATGCAGAGTAAGAAACTTAACAACAGGAATTTAGTTGCGTGTGTAATGCTGCATTTACAGAAATAAGGGGGATCTGGGGGTTCTCCCCCGGAAAATTTTCGAAATTGTAGCTCTGATAGCGCAATTTTAGATGATCTTCGGTGATTTCATGAAAAAAAGTGTTTGGGTGCTCATCCCCAAAGAATTTTAAGAAATTGAAGCTACTGAGAGTTCCTCTCCATCCCCCTCCTTCCGTAAACAGACCTTATAAACACACAAATTTACGGGGTGGCAACTCTGGTAATCGACTTCAAAAAAGGAGGTTATGATTTCGGATTGCGGCTTTTTATGTGTGCTTTCGAATTATTCCAACACTACTAGACCTATTTGAAAAAAAAAAAATATTGTTTGGAAGTGTATATTTCCCAGATGGTCCCCTTGTAATTTAGTCTGGATCTGATAAGGGGTCTCGGAGAAATCCAAGAAACTTAAAATTTCATACGCCATGGTCACGTGGTGTTGCCGTGATCGGTGTATTTTCACATCTAAGGTTTTGGCTCTCTCTTGAACGATATTTAATTCATGCGGCACATGGATGATTAATTTTCTCAACGCTGCACCGCATGGTAATTTTTTGTTATAGGTGTTACTAATGTATTTATTTCTGAGTAGCAAAGCAGTAAATTAAATACATTTTGCTACTTTAATAAATGAATCAATTACCTTAATATTTTATTTACTAATAAATAACTTTATTTAGGCACTAAAATATAAAGTTTTTTATTTAATATTCCAATTTTTAAATATATTTAGTGTTCAATTGAGGGGGAATTGAATACAGAACACCACTTCCCCACGATTTAATTTGTATTCTTTAATAATGTACATTATAACTGTGTATGATTTCTGAAGTTTGACCAATATTCTAGATTTACAATTTCACGATGCCGCCAGTTCAATTTGAAATTAGGGTTACATTAATTAGCAGGCTTCAAAAAAAGGAGAAGGTTCTGAACTCGTCGGATTTGTTTTTTCTTTGTACAATGTTCCATGAATACTCGAAGACACCTGTACCAAGGGGCGTGCACAGGGAGGGGGAGGGACACCTGTTGGCCCGGGCCCGAGCCTGGAGGGAGCCCAATATTTTTGTAACTAACGGTGAAATATAGGGGTAAACAATATGGAGAGGGGCCCGGAAAAGTCATTTGTGATGGGCTACAAAATTTTTGTGTAAGCCCTTGCCTGTACCGATAAGGAAAAGTCTTTTTTTTGTTTGAAACAGCATAGTTCCTCGGTGGTCTAATGTTAATCAAGTTCAGGTTTGATGAAATTGAGGGAACTCTTCAAATATCATACTCACATTTAAAGCGATTTGTATTTTATTAACTTTGTATATCGTCTCACTTAGTGAACCGGATTTTATGCTTTTTTTTTGTTTAGTGGTGGTTTTGTTTAGGGATGGGGTGGTCTAACTTATGTTCCAAATCTTTGATTAACCCTATTTGTTCTTTAGGGAAAACCAATAAATTTCATGCAATTTCCCTCACAAACGATTAAATATAAAACCCATTGATAAACAAAGGCCATAAAACAAAGGTTTATACTTTCTTTACCTATAGTTAAAGAAAGTATTTAGAACATATATTATTAAGGGGTCTAAGGACCTTTAACCTTCAAAATTTTCGACTTTCTGGAAAAAATATATGTTATGCATAATTTGATACTGAACAATTTGATACCTTATTTTTTACCATACGCCAAAAACTTTTCAAGTTATCGTAAAAATGCGTAAACTTTCCCCATAGAGATTTATGTTAATAGCAGCTGTTTAAGCCTCTTTTTCTCAGGTATCGGTTTCTTCGGTTTTCTCGTTTTGCGCGCATGATATCTCAGAAAGTTTCTAATATATTTCCGTAAAACCTTTTATACATGTTTTTCTGGTATATATTTATGATCTGAACCTAAATTTTAACTAAAAATGAAAGGTAATATTAAAAAATATATATTTTTTGCCCAAAAATTTGGAAATTTTTGATTATGACTTGTAAAATTTTAAAAAATAAATAAATAATTTAAAAAAAAATTAAACAAATTTAGGTTCAGGTCATAAATATAAACCAGACAAACAAGTATGAAAAGTTTTACGGAAATATATAAGAAACTTTCTGAGATATTATGCGCGCAAAACGAGAAAACCGAAGAAACCGGCACCTGAGAAAAAGAGGCTTAAACAGCTGCTGTTAACATAAACCTCTATGGGGAAAGTTTACGCATTTTTACAATAACTTGGAAAGTTTTTGGTGTATGTTAATAAATAAGGTATCAAGTTGTTCTGAATTAAAATATGCATAACATATATTTTTTCCAGAAAGTCGAAAATTTTGAAGGTTAAGGATCCTTAGACCCCTTAAGAGAAATGATAATGAAAATTTTGAATTAAGGATTCTCTGAAGCAAACATAAAATTCATTCTAGTAGAATTTTTAATCTTCATCTATAGTGGGGCCATGTGAAGAAACATGCGACTTTTATCACGAGTTACATGACACTAATTGCGAAACATAATTTACAATTTACAATATTAAAATTCTAAAATTTACAATTTTACAAATTTAAACTTAAAGCGATTTCGTTTTTTTTTTTTTCTTTTTTTTTTTTTAATTATTAACTTGTGCATTTGCTTTCGGAAAGCAAACTTTGATAAAGTTGAACAAATGATGAAGACAATTTTTTTTTGTACATAAGTACGCATTTGAAAAAGCCTTTTTTCACAGTCGTCGGAAGTCTCCGAGACGCTCGCCGTGTTATTTACACCACTAAAAAGCAAAAAATAAATTACTTTTAAATTTAAAAAAAACCGCCTTCAAAAAATACCCAGGAACTAAAAAGCAAAAAATGACTGATTACACTAACATTCTATTTCCTACCTAAACATAGAAATGAAATTTATTTTACAATTCCAGTACAAAAATCAACTAAACTAATCACCGAATCATAAAATAAACACTGATTTAAATTACTATACGATGAATTATTTTAAATACCTAACTAATTATATACGATCTCTTAATTTTTAATAACCTTTTGAAGTGGGGCCTCCTATAAACTACTACCTAACGTAACTGAGTAGGTTTAGTTTTAAAGACTAATTTCGCGTATAGTTAAATTAGTGTTTAATTCAGGATTCGGTGGGTTGTCAGTTACGTTATGTAGTTTTTATAGGAGGCCCCGACTTCAAAAGGTTATTAAAAATTAAGAGATCATATATAATTAGTTAGGTATTTAAAATAATTCATCGTATAGTAATTTAAATCAGTGTTTATTTTATAATTCGGTGTTTGGTTGATTT